>NC_090874.1:6101159-6118659 GCF_036669935.1 Montipora foliosa
CAAGACACACAAGAAATTTCTCAGCCAGCTAGATAAAATTGGTTGGTTTCCCAGCCAGCTGATCAAATTTATTTCCCAGCCAGGAATTCCGCGCGCTTTCAAATCCCTCGATCCGAAACGACCAAACAAAAGCGACAAAACCGGGACAAAAAAGGGTTTTTTCCGCAAGCGCAATCACTCTGACCAGCCGTCGTATGTTTGTGACTACTCTCTGGGAGAGGAAAGGGGTTTTTTTTTTTTTTTTTCTTTGGTCGTCCTCAGTCTTCAGAGTTTCTACAGCCAGCTCGGGTTGAAATGCTAGAAAAAGTCAGTAATTCCCAGGCAAAACCTCTATCAATAGTAAATTTCCCAGCCAGCTCATCGAAACACCTGTATTTTTGCCAGCCAGCAAGATTCCTCTGGGGAACAGATAATGTGAGGAACAGATTTGTTGGGTGCCCCTGCGTCCGCAAGTGTACCAACTATACCATCATGCATCAATGCTACAAATGCCACCCCGTTACATCGGCAACTACACGTACACAGCATCGATTTTTTTGGTTTTGTTGGGATTGAGTGAAGGTTGATCATATTATACCCACTGAATTGTAAAAGCTGAAACAGACACTTGGTCCCTAACTCCCTTCTCCAAAATAAAAACTTCCACTCCATTTTTCGTTCAGTAACGTACCTCCACATTCACATGCGTAACATTATGAACTTTCATTGCTCGCAGACCAAACTTTAGGCTGCAAAGGGTCTCGTTGACGTCTCGAACGGAAGGAGAAACACAGACCTAACGAGGAAGAACGATGCATTAGCTGAAGATTTGGTTTGTTGGGAAACATTGGAAGCTTTCTTTCAGGGGAGGTTTGAACTTGCTAAGCTATAAGACCACTTTAGCTTGAGCGTACTCTGGAGAATAGTTTTCTTTTTCTTTGAGGTCAATTGAAACTGTAGCTACCAATTAAATTGTCAACGTAAAAGAACAATATTGGAAAACGCTACAACAAATTATATTGACTCATGCTACGTGTCATACCGAAAGATGACTCAAGCCATCAAATCTTTCTAATATTTTTTATTGCATTACAGTAAATGTCTCGAAGTTATGGAAATCATGATGTAAAAATGTAGACCATTCACACGGTAGCGAAAAAAAAAACATAAAGAAACGACCCATATGAAAGCTTATGAAACTATGACATATTGATCTAAAATGGGAGAATTAACTTATATAAAAGCTAAAGAGAGCTAAAGAGGTACATAATTGACCAAGAGAAGTCTACTGGAAAGTTAACTACATGCCTTGGCATTTGCTCACTCGCATGAACAAAAGAAACTATTACCTATGAATAGAATTTAATTTCCAAAAACACTAACACCGGCAAGCTTTATTTCCCACGTCTTGAGATATTCCAATTGAAAGCGAAGTATTTGTGCTTGAGAGGGGCGGTGGCCTCATGGAAAGTGTGCTCTACTCCGGATCGAGTGGTCCGGGTTCGGGTCCTGGCCGGGGACATTGTGTTGTGCTCTTGGGCAAGACACTTTACTCTCACGGTGCCTCTCTCCACCCAGTGTGTATAAATGGGTACCGGTGAATTTAATGCTGTCGGTAACCCTGCGATGGACTAGCATCCCATCCAGGGGGGAGTAGAAATACTCCTAGTCGCTTCATGCTACAGAAGGAGATAAGCGCCGGCCTGGTGGGCCTTCTAGGCTCGTAGCGGAGTTTACCTTACCCTATTTGTACTAATAAACAGCAGGATTTGCTTGGGATGCCACCATAACAGCCATATCCTGTTATAGCCGCTGTGGAGCGATGATTGAAATATTGATATGCAAAGCACGCCAATTCAGTGCATTTCAATTCTTAGAGAGCGTTGAAGACTTCACTCTGACATTCTCAGAATCGTTTATACAAAGTAAACTAGAAATCGCAGCAATCTATAAAGTACTTACAATTAAGCTAGTTTTGGAGTTTCCGTCCAATCCATCTTGCAGGAGCCTGGTTAACGTTGAATTTCTGTACGGAATATGGCGTTTCTTTCCCTCAGCCAAAGCCTGAATCACATTACTGAGAAAAGGCAGTAGAAACATATACGCAACGAAGACGGCAAAAGGGAACGTGATTTTCATTTGAAATTACATATTCGTGTTGCCGTAAATAACCATTCAGTTTCATGTTAAGATTTTCAATCATCGCAGTTATGAACGTCACTTAACCCTTTCATTACTAAGATTGAAATGTTCATTCTTCTAACTAGTACCAAAGATTTCTTTTTTGGGTAGTCATGCGAATTTGGTGTCATATCAACATCACACCTTATCTTCATTCTCAATACCTGTCCGACTGACACTTCATTGAAATTATGAGGAGAATTTACTTGCTGGTCACTACTGGGAGGCGAAGAGTTTCGTGATGCAACCTTTTCAACAGGTATGAAGGGGCGCTTGAAGCCCATGGCTTAAACTAGCACAAAAATCTGGCACGGCACTCCGAAATCACGGTAGCGTACCTAGCACGGCACGGCACGGCACGGCACAGCATGGTAAATTTTTTATGTAAAAAGAACAAACATAACGCATATTAGGCATCCGTGCCAGAAACTGCAGGGGTGCTGAGCAAATCTCCAGCGAGAGGTGTGCTCGGCACTCACACATATACATACTGAATTGACCACTCCCCACATAGGGGCTTTTCAGGGCCAATGAAACACAATGATCACGACAGAACAGAACATTCAACAAAAACTGTTAAGAATCCCAAACGATCGGAGGCAAGCTAGTTGGCTATTCAAAAGCGCCGCTGAGAAGTTGAACCAGGGGTTACCAGGAACAAATTCAACCAGTGGTCAGAACGTATCTTGAACCCGGGATCCCGCGGGATCTCAAGTCAAGCGCCCTAACCACTGGGTCGCACTCCAAATATTATGCGTGTGTAAAGGGCGTTTAAATTAGAAAAGAGAATGAAATTTTGTCGTCACTCACTGACCGTTTTCCAAAAAAACGTTAAATATGGCTATTACAAGTTGCTGTACGAGTCAGGGCAGAAATGTACTAAAGTGTTATAAGCCCGGCCCGTGGTGTAACAAGGAAAGCTACTTTTTTGGTCACTGTATATGGCCACGCATGCACTGAGCTATCCGATTTTTCTAAAAACTAGAAATTACATGCTGTCTTCTTGACAATTATAAGAACGAAAAAGCAATTTTTTCCTAAGTTATATTTCTGTCTAATGGCTGTGCTTTAGTCTTTTGTTCCCACAATGCACTTCTGAATAGTGAAATTTTCTAACAAATGGACAACTGGGTGGAGTGGAACGATTAAATTGCTGAAACGAAATGAAGGAATGGAAAGATATTTGTTTCGGTCGATAAACGTTGACTAATCATTTTTGTGTACTCTTTAGGCTGCCCTTTGCCCTTTTCCCAAAATAAGGGACGAAAATAGAAAAAATTACTTATTGGAAGATTACAATCAACGCCAATGGAATAATCCATAGTTTCAAGACTGACAAGAATGTAAACATTTAAATTGAAGCTCAAGAAAAAGCCGCAAAATACCGTTCAAATTGAAACGAAATGCTTCGTTAACTTTGTAGCAATTAAAGTTGTAACAAATGTTTCCCATGCAACCCCGTTGATCATGACTTTGACGAAAGGTTCTTTCCTTCGAGAGCAGTTCTACAATATTTATAATTAAGTAAGATTTATTTGGTTGTGACAATTTAGGTAACCCCTTTTAAACATCAAGACATCTCTATCTCTGCTTTCAGAAAATGAAGTAATAAAAATTGAAATTTGAGGCTTGAGATGTTTCTAAAACTCAAGTTCCCTGACTGAGTTCGTCTTGAAGAAGGATCCGACTCAGTATGCAAGTAGACTGTCTTTACAGAGTTCAATATTAATTTTAATTTGATTTAATCTTCATGACTGACTGATTTGCGACCTTTCACGACGTTTTATTAATAAAATGATTATCATTTGCAAACAAAGAACAGTTGCAAAATCGAAGACTTTACACTGAGCGGCCATCAAAAATTTAATTTACCAACTTTAACTCGAGCTCCCGCTCAAAATGCTCCTTAGAAAATTAAAATTTAGTGACATTTGTGTACAATAATGACAAGCAATGAATGAAAACAAAATATTTGAAGCTAAGCAGTTGTAAATGCTTGAGGGTTCTATATTTTAAGTGGACGATCTTTCGCTCATAGAAAATCAATAGTTTTCTTGTAAAGGTCTTACCATTGAAAGCAAGAAATAAAATTGGCTCATACAAAAGCACACGCCTTTAACTAGCTAATTAATAAGCTAAAAAAACAGGTAAAGCAGTTGGTTAAGTTTAAGAATGAACCTTGTGAAGACGATTTAAGTCGTAAGTTTAATGAGTTCCGCGCCAGCTAGAGAGAGAGGCCTATCATAACTCTTCTCACGGAGGGCTTGATCCACCGCGTGGACCTCAAGTGGGATTATGACTGTGAATGAATACTGAAGTATCAGGTTCAGTTATTAATACATACCCCAACGCCAAAAGCGAAGAATTAATGCTCTGTGCTTCCTGGAGGCGCTCTCCTTCAGCTTTCGTTTTCTTGACCCGCTCGCTTCCCGCCAAATCACATCTGCGCACCGATGAGAAAAACCGGGTTTAGAAATGTAAAAAATGTCAGGGGATTGAAACGCTGCGAAAGTATCGCGTATCTTGCACAACAAAGCATATAATTAATTTACTAACAAACATTGGTCTTGTAGTGAGAGATGTCGCTACTGTCACGAAGTGATTGCAGTTCATAGTGATCTTGTCGGTCGTACGAGAGCTCAAAAGCGCCAAGGTATCACACACCATTAGGATGGGGGCTCAATATGACACCAACACAACCGATATTGAATTGGGAAATTAGTGATGTTAATTGAGCTGGTGGTTGACCCGGAAACCAATGCTTGAAGATATAGCAGTGTTTGGTCTGTAACACCGACATTCCTTTTCAGGGCGAGACTCAACCGAGTCAAACATTGATGATAAATATAGATAGAAGATCATTGTGTCTTTGATTTTTGCCGCCACAAACGTCTTGTTTTTATGGCATTCTATCAAATACAGCCGACAGCTATTCGTAAGCGACTACCAGGGTATTTTTAAAGAAAACAAGTACTTGAGATATAAGATAAGTTATCCTTTACATCTTATTATCATCCTTATTTTTTGAAATTTTCTACAAAAAAGTGCTCGTGTCCCTTTATTGTGTCAAGGGATCCAAGCAGAAAGAAAGACGCTATAACTGACAAGTCTCGAAAAAATTGTAAGCTTTGAAATAAAGAACTAAGCGTAAGTTAATTTTTTACTGTATTAATGTGGCGAAGTCTCCGCTACCCTGCGAGCAAGCTCTAAAGCCGATGATACACGGTTCAACATTTGTTGATCAACAAATGTTGCAGCTCTTGTTCAACAAATGTTGACTGACAGTGTGTCGTGTCATGTTGAATGTTGTTGAACGATGTTGAACGAAAATAGAGACAGTTCTATTCCGTTCAACACGTTTGTGCAACATTGTTCAACATTTGTTGAGCAACAAATGTTGCAAGATGTTGAACTGTGTATCATCGGCTTAAGTCTCCGCCAATACTGGACTGAGTTGATTTTGGAAACAGCAACGAAAACGTCACTTCAAAATATAGCTTTGCTCTTTCGTAAACATTTCGCGATTATTCCACCGTATTCACTATGTACAACATGGGAGAAAAAATATTGGAGAGACTGAAAGGTTAACTGTTGTGTTCTAGTGCTCACGTTGTCAAACTCGTCAGAACTTTAAATTGGTCATTTCCCCTCGTCGTTTTGCAGAGTGCGGCAAAGAAATGCACAAAAATGCTCCCTATTCAGTATAATCAGTAATACCTCAGTATTACTCTGACTCTCAAGATGAACTGACGTCTGACTTTGAGTACTCTAATTTTACTTGGCTTCTGACAATAAGTAAAGCACTCGCTTCGGCCGGTCTGATTTGCTCGAGGTCATTAATATATACGAAGAAGAAGTGATTTTGGATTTAACTATAAAAAAACTGCGATAAAACTTATCTAAACATTCTTAAAAACGACGACGTTAGCTGAACATCATTAGCAAGTCAAAATTATTTGAAAATTGCAAACTATGTATGGTAAATAAGAAGCCTGTATAGTGAAAGAAAGGAACAATGAAAATTAAACTAAAAGTTTGGCACGAATGGAGTCCGTCTAGATATTCAAATTAGGCTTGAGACTCTTAATGAGGAGCATTTCATATAAATACTAAAAGAACAATAGTTGATAAGGAGCCTGATCTCATCCGCTCGTATTCTATCAATGAGGAAGACATCTTGGTCTCCTACGACGTCACCGCCCTTTTCACTACGTCACCTCCATTTTCACTAATGTGCATTTGGATGAGACTATCAAAATTGGTCAACAAAGCTTTCGACGATGATTGGTTTACACACTTTTATTTTATTTAATCATTACAAAAAATTAAGGAAAGTTCATGTTGACCCGCAAGGGGCAGATTTGCTATTCGAGGCGGGTCAATCATCAACGTACTTTGTTACATCAGTAAGTAAGGAAAAAAAGTAATAAGAGTTAAACATTATTAAATTACAAGGAGAAGCATAACTGGTAAAGACATCAATATCTGCATAATGTATCAATAAAGTATAGGAGAAGATTATGTACTAAAGCAATTGGATCAATTTGTTTTAATTGTACAGTCTTTGAGTTTGGATCGAGGTAATATTTTCGACATCAAGATAAGAATCTTCATTACCCAGAATCTGAAAATATACTTTTTCATTTGTTTTTTAAAGGAATTTTTTGATAATGATTTAAATTCATTCGGTATCTTATACCAAATTTTGATACCAACACGCGAAAAAGCCTTTTTGTAAGTTTAGTATAGAGTACTTTGTACTAAAGAGCTGCGACTTGGATGATTGAGTATCCTAACCACTCTGAATGGCTTACATTCCAGTTTATCTTTTAAGATGGAGCTTCCCGTGGAAAGTAAGAGCCCTTTTATTGATATTGACATGGACCTAAACTTGAAAGTCAAGTATACAGAAAACCAACAAACACTGGGTTGCTTTTACACTTTCACAGTCATGCATACTGATAAACGCTACTATATGTCTCTTAGTTAAAGACAATGTTACATCTTGCCCATGTCCTATCTTCTACAACTGTGGCTTTTAATATACAGAATATGTAACAAATTGCTTTCTGTATTCAGTCGCCTTGACTATCCGGTTGGCCTAATTAATTATACCATTAACAATAATAGTGGCACAGTGAGAATTAGTCTCCCATTCAAAGATCAAGTGGCTTCCAATACGTACGCGATCTTAGTCATAAGATTGGTGTTACAGTACAACCGGTTTTCGCGAGCAAAAAATTGGGGCAAGATCTTAAACCCAAAGAAATCAAGTCATCAGTTGTGAATCAGCAGTGTGCTGTGCTGTTAAATGTGGTCTGTTTGATGCAGATTGCGTTGGGTATACAGCCCGACACCTTCACCAACGCATTGCTGAACACAAAAATTCGGCAATTGGTCGACATTCTTTGCAAGCTCACTGCAGTAAAGCTCTTTTGAAAGAATGCCAATTTGAAAGTGCCAGGGCAAATTTGATTGCTTAGTGTATGAAATGCTCCTCATTAAGAGTCTCAAGCCTAATTTGAATATCCAGACGGACTCCATGCGTGCCAAACTTTTCGTTTAATTTTTATTGTTCCTTTCTTTCACTATACAGGCTTCTTATTTACTATTGTTCTTTAAAATGTTACCAAGGCTTCATAGCAGCACAAAGTAAGATATCGCTTTGATGAACCAAACGATGTTTTTGAAGTTCATATTTAATGAAGACATGTTTCTCGCCTTCATCCTTAATTATTCATGTTATATCTCACTTTGTTACACTACTCAGTGCACAACTTCACTTTATTCCTTCATTGTTCACTTTATTCCTTCACTTTATTCTTTCATTGTACAACTGACGATGGATGATGTTTCATCCGAGACATGTCTTGATTAAATATGAACTTCGAATTCAAAAACATCGTTTTGTTCATCAAAGCCATATATATTGTTCTTTAAGTATTTATAGTTTGCAATTTAAAAATAATTTTGACTTGCTAATGACGTTCAGCTAACGTCGAAACGTCGAAATGTTTTTTTTTACCAATACTGTATATTATCAATATTCACATTACTAATTATTTAGCGTTTTATATCTAAATGCGTTAACGTACACGTAAAGTTTTCCTCTGATGGCGGCCAGTCCTCGTGTTTGAGTCGTGATCCTTTCCAATAGCTCGTCGTCTTCCTAAATTATAAAGATTCAAAATATGATGATGACAAAACTAAAAAAAAAACTTAAGAATTAAAACTTTTGCCTCCTTTGTTCACATATTTCGGTACTGTACATGTCCTCTGCGGTTCCCATTTTGTTAAACGGTACGCAGTGATTTATCCATTGCATAGCGCTATCCACTCTTCGAACTACTGGGGCCAGAGTAATACAATGAGCGATTCTGCCACAAATGACTTTCCAAGACCGTATGCGGGGGAAGATGTGATAAGATTCGATATTCTATGGCAGACTTAGATAAATGTTTTTTTGAGAACGCGGTGTCTTGATCTTTAGTGGTGATTGGAGCGGAAAGAAGCGGTTCCTATAGAGTAGAAGCACCAGGTTCGAATGCAATTCACGGATATGATTTTTTTGATTTCCTTATTTTCTCTGCTACCACAAGTCCTGGGAAACAGTGTCCTAAATTAACGATAATAGTAAATTGAAAGCAAACTAAGAATTAATGATTAATTTAGAGAAGAGATGATGTTGTTCCGCGATTAGCTTTCCCGACTATCTGTGACCATGGAAACAGCTGTTGCCATTCCTCCTCTCCTATCATGAAAGGCTTCGTGTACGCGACGAGAAACTTAAAGTACAACTACTCCCTAAATTCCTTTTGTTGTAAAAAATAAAAAAAAGTAAACAAGTTTTCCAAAGTCCGACTTTGCAAAAGCTTTTGGATTTAGTTTTAAAAAACCCTGATTTTCTGTGGTCTATCCCGCCAAGAGAGAAGCCAAGTTTTGCATTGTTAGAAAACAAGTTGGCTGACTTAACTTTCCTTTGAGATAAAACAAATAAGTAAACGATACCGCGATTTAAATCAGTCTTGAAATGACGTCATAACCCTAGCGAACCCCAGATCTCTCTTTGCTCGGACTTTTGCAATGGTAAAGACAAATAGAAATATTCATAGAAAATCGAGGATGTCAATAATTTTTGTACGAGTACCCCGGATGAAACGGCGAATATTTATTTAGTCCAAAAATTAAAGTGTTTATTACCTTAAAGATGATTTATTTGAAAATTTGAGGGAGAACATTCCCCTACTGTCAAATGCCGTCCGTCGCTGTGGAGTAATATCGCCAACTTACACTGCATTGATAAGAGCCAAAGGCTTCCATGGATCCGCTGTCACTTGAGAACTCCGCGTCTGACGTGCCAGACATATAAGAAGACTCATAACTGCTGGAAGAGTCAGCTATGCCTAGAAAATAGGGATGCAGTAAAAAAAGAACCTCATAAATATCGTTTTCGGAAGTTGTTGGTTATACAAACTAGTCAGGAGGCAACGAAATATATCATTTAGTTATTCGAGGAAACCCATCAGTCGACGTTCAACTTCAACTGTGTCGACCACTTTAGTCTTGTTTGTTACAATTCGACCGACATTCATTGTGTGTAGTGTGACTATTCAGAGTTTGGGCTGATTTAAGGACGGTGCCTACTAATTCAAAGGTATTTTTGCGCATTTTACTGAACAAATGGTATTGAAAACCAAAAGGAAATTTGGGGGTAACCACGCATTTTTCGAAGATAATTAATCAGCAATGTTTGTAAAGAGCTTTAAAATACAAAGCAATGTATGGCGTTCTTTTCCAAATTGAAGCTTCATTATCTCTGAAAAATGCATGGCTATCCCCAATTTTCTTTTTGGATACCAAAAGCACTTGCTAAGTTCTGCTTTCTCTGCGCAAAAATATCCCTGTATTAATAAGCACCACCCACAGGAAATCCGAATATCTTGAGATGTGCAGAACAAATGCGCAGTAACAATAGTAGGCACCGTCCTTAAACGGGGTAAATATGCGGAATGTCTGATTGAAATTCATCGTTAGGTGCAAACAAGAGAAAATAAAGGTGGAAGAGAGCTCATCCCCCCTACATACCTTTTCCATAGGTAATATGTCAATTTATTTTTAGATGGACTCCCACGCTGTACATATCCCAAGGGAATTAGGCAACAGCCATTCATATGGTGGGAATGTGTTCCGCGTGGATAGCCCTCGTTTAGAGAACACATTCCTGCCATATGATTGGCTGTTGCCTATCTCCATGGGATATGTACAACGTGGCAGTCGATCTAAAAATAACTTGAGGCATATTACCTATGGAAAAGGGTATGTATGGGAGATGAGCTCTCTTCCACCTTTATTTTCTCTTGGTGCAAATTAATGTCATCCACAAAATTTAAATTTATGAAACTACAAAAATATCACCATCCTCATCAAACCTCCATATCGCCGAGGGACGCTGAGTCTTTCTATTTTTAAAAGGCACACAGCGTGGGACCTGAAAAAAAAATTAAGTAAATAGGTTAAGAGTAGTCACATAAAGATCACATACAATTCACTCAATCATTACCGCCACCACTACCACTACCACTACTACCACTACTGTTACTGCTACTATAACTAAATGTATGGATTTCTTAGTGTGGCGCCTTTCAGGAACATTTGCTTTAAATGACTTCCGGACGACTACCAACCTGCTTGACTGCCTGTTCATCTTTGTCTCAGCAATGGCAAGTTTCTTTTTTCCAGATTTCAATAATCTACCAATCTCTTCAGGAGACTTTACGAAGTATTCTGATAAGTTTTCCACATAAACACCTACACGGTGTAAAACGATAAAGGAAGAGGGAGTCTTTTAATTTTATAACATATTGGATTACTTTTCAATTTACTTTATCATAGTTTAGGAAGTTAGAACAGTCGCAAGGAGAATCAACGGGATAACTGCAGGAGATGCCCTAAAGTGTTTTTTTATCTTGTCAAAATCAATTACCGGAAATTTCACTCTACTTTTCCGCCAGTGAAAAGCAAAAGCAAGTTAACTGCTTTGTAAAACTGAAATCGCTTAACTAGGCAAAGTGCATTGAACAGTAATGAAAATTCTGAACGTTTAACTGTAACCGGCTGGCTCCAAAGTGCATGCAAATCAAAGAATGCAAGCCAGTCAGTTGGCAGCACCGCTTAAAAATCGTGTTTTCTAAGTTTTGAAGAGCTATTATAAGAGCTTGCGATGAAGTCGAGAGCCCGGTTATTCGGTGCAAAAACACGGCTGTAAATTAAGATGGCATTGTTAAATATTTGACATGACTTTGCGCATCTATAATTTTGATTGACATGCACCGACTTGAGATCAACTTGACACATCTAAGATTTTGATTGACACCGTCTCCGTCTCGAGCAACAGAGCTACAAACTGTTAACCAATCACAGTCAATCAGTTCTCAACTTGCTTATCTCAGATGCCCGGTCTTGCGAATTTCAGCACTGCAAGTACATGTCGCCAAAGACAATAGCATTGTTGGCGATGGAGAATCAAAGGGATAACTGCAGGAGATGCCTAAAGTGTTTCTTATCGTGTCGAAAGCAATTACCGGAAGTCTCTAGCTATTTTTCCACCAGTGAAAAGCAAAACCAAGATAATCGCCCAAAAGCCTAGGAAGCTGCGGCACGTGAGCAATTTGCAAGGTCGTGAGGGGAACGGGCTGAGTTTCTGGCTTTTCCTCCGCTTGGCTCGCGCGCTCCAATATCGACAAAAATGCCATCGTTGTCAGCTCATTTGCCGGTTGTGTTACAGTTGCATTTTTTTCGAGTCTTTCTCACAGTAAAAACAGTATTTGCGGTTTCTCATCAATTTTGTTCTGATGTGAGAAAAGAAGACGCACCACGCGTTAACGTAAGTATAGTTTTGCGGAGGTATCCAGCGAACAGCCCTTTCTTTTGGGGCTGGGGAACGGTCAATAGCGAAGAGATTGGGGCTTGCTATTCAAGAGAAAATCGACGTTAACATCTCCGAAATAATAATCCATTTGTAGGTCCGTTTGTAGCGTAGTGGAGAGATGGGCTAGGCTGTAAGTTGTCTGAGAACTCGGTCGTTGCATTGAGCAAGTAACTTGTACTATATGGCTTATTTTAGCTCTAACAAAAAAAAACATTTACATGAAAGAGAGCTCGCTTCCCAGAGGACTGGTTTGGGGAACAAAATGGCGGCCTTTTCTTTGTCTAGGGGCACAAGCTTGGCTACAGTGACGAATACCTTTAATTTTTAATTTGCTCTTGTTTCTGTCGTTTTTGAGAGTAATTCAGTGCCTTAGTTTTTAGTATTTATATAAAAAAAACCCTACCTTTTTTCGGGTGTTCCCTTAGAAAGACTTCCGGTCCTGATCTGTCAGGAGCTAATAAGTCATACACTCGTTCTTGATAGATCTGAAGGTAAGAACAGGAAACCTGCAAAAAAAGGATGAAAAAAAGAACTGAAAAAACCCACTAAAGCTGATTATATAAAGCTCAGCCAGAGATTAAAGGAGGGTTCCCTCTTGCCCCTATTCACCTCTAAAAGTTCAGTTCTTTAAAACCACCCAGCCTCACAAGAACAGATTGCAAATCCCAGTAACTCCATCACTGAAGAAGGGGGGGGGGGGGGGGTGGGGTGGAAACTTGTTCCCTTTAAAAATTTGCTTGTGTTCCCTTGTTCCCGAAATTACTTTCAAACTTGTTCCCAGCTTTTTGATCCCTAAAATTGTTTATGTTCCCCTGGCCCTGTTCCCTAAGAAATTTTGGCTCTTTTTCGCTGTTCCTCAGTTGGAATTAACCATGTTCACTTGTTCCCCAAAACCCCTGGGAGGGCCTCATAAAACATCCTCCACGATTATCCAATTTCTGCACGGTTTTGTTCGATGGTCGCAGAACCAAAGGCTAAGGGTCGACGGAACTGACAACTGGTTGATGTAGAACACTTCAAACATGGGATTTTGCAAACAAACCATGAAAAGTAAGACATAATTCGAGCCAGTTAAAATAGTGTTTAAGGAGACGTACGACCATTGCCTTTGTTAGCAGCCTCTCAAACGGAGAAAATAATTATATTTTGGTTAATTCTCTTTGTACATGGCTGAGGTGAATACTCACCGCATATGAATGAGCAGAATCTTTACTGATGAGACGAAAGACATGAGACACCACACTGGTGGTCAAGCCATCTGAAGCCATCAGAGTATGTGTTTTCCCTGTAAGGGCAGGACCAAGAGAGGAAATGTCTCACTTACTGGACAAGCGCTAGGTGTTGAGAACAAGGAGACATTTGTACAATTAACTAGCCCCCAATGAAACTTTGTCTCTAATTTTTATGTTTACATTAATTCAAATAACGTAACTATAACGAAAGCGTATGAGACGATAAAAATTATTTAATCACAAAAGCACTGTGCCTATATGGCCGCCAGCCGGTGAAGTTTCATTTGAACATTACTATAGCTGAGAATTCCACTCGATTTACAGCTACCTCCTCCCACTTAACATCTTTAAGTAGGTACTTATCACAATTATTGAATGCTGATCGCTTTATATATAAGGGTGACTTTTTTTTTTAGACATTAGCGCCATTTCAAAAGGGGACCGACCAGCTGACGGGGCAATTTCGACACTTGGTTAATTATTTTTATTTTAATTAATTAACATACAAATTTCAAGTCTTATCTTTTTAACCAGTTAGAGTTAAAATAGGGGTGCAGGGATGACGTAGTGGTGAGAGTACTCGCCTCCCACAAATGTGGCCCGGGTTCGATTCCCAGACTCGGCGTCATATGTGGGTTGAGCTTGTTGGTTCTCTACTGTGCTCCCCGAGGCTTTTCTCTGGGTACTGCGGTTTTTCCCCTCTTCTAAAAAACCAACATTTGATTTGCGTAAATTTGTTGATTTCATGATTTACAGTGTCCCCAATAAGTGCGCCAGTGATAGACGACTAGACACTTAAATAAAGTTCCTTTCCTTTTCTTTCATGATAGACGCAAAGAAAGATAGCTACAATGTAAAGCAGCTTCTCTTAACTCTCTTGATAATGGGAGGGTAGAGTACACTGCTTGGCTAAGAAAGACTAAAAGGACATTTTCGTTTGCTCGTGAATTCCCCAGGTATTAAGAACGTTCTTGTCGCTCATACAGTCCTGGAGGCCGTTTCTCGAAAGTCCCCGAACTTTACGGGCCATTTTCGGGTTTTCAATTCCCTTTGTATCTCAAGAACGGCGAGGATTTAATTCGTAAAACTTCACAGTTATTTTTCTTTTTGTTACCTTGAAAACATGTTAAAAGATCGGCTTTCCAAAACAAGTAGTTGGCAATTTTACACATGGCTTTTCAGGAACGAAAAGTTTTCCGGTCTTTCGAGAAACGGGCCCCTGTCTCGAGGACTTTCCTGTCTCCAGTGTTAGGCGTTCAACTTCAAGTTTGTTGATGCAAGGGTGAATACAAATGGTCTATTACCTGCTCCAGTTTGTCCATACGCCATCAAGATGCTATTGAGGCCTGTCATAGATGCCTCAACAAGTGGTTTGCCAACCACCTGATACACCTAGCAACACAAGATACAAGGTGGCATTTAAAAAAGGAGCGCTGAAAAGCAAAATGAAATCAAACTCCAAATACTCTCGACATCTGATGCTTTTATAGATTGTGCAACAGTTCGACAGGCTTGGCAGATTAGGCGGGCTAAAACTGAGTACCTTCTTGCACACGATTTTCCAGCCAGGATTTGAAGCTGACTGTCTGCGCCTTTTTCGTCCCCTCCCGCTGTTAGAGCTTCGTTTAACGGTTAGTTAAGACTAAAGATTTGGATCACGAGGAAAGCAGGGAAGACGCTGAAGTCCTCGATGATTCTAAGCCCCGCAGTAACCAACTCAGCTACGCGTGCCACTTTTAAATAACAAATAAATGACATACCTGGCTGCAGACTGTTTAATGCATCTACTGAAAAATAGCAAATACACACAATCTACGAACTCGTTTTCAACTCGTCGTCTGCCATAATTAGAATGGTTTTACTGCCTACCTCTTCATTTGTAGAATCCGGAGACAACACATGATCAAACTGAAATTTCTTTTCTTTTTTCCCATCCACCACATGAAGCTATAATGGTAAATTTAAGATAAACTCTAGTTTGAGAAGGCTGAATAAGCGGTTAAAAACGAGTATCTTAATCCCGTAAGCGATGATCGTATTAAACAACCTTGGCGAAAAAATAAGCTTGTGTTTACCAAATATCGAGACGACATATAAATTCCGTTTTAAAAGTAAGATATAGGAAGTACTTCAAACGGATTAACTAGAATTCCCCTAAAGTCTCATTATAAAAAAACTTGACAACTATTTCAATCAAGAGGGGATTTCTTCCGCTCATGAAGCCCGAAAATGTTGTGAAGACCTCCAAAAGTGCTTTTGTGCTCGCAAAGTTTTAATTTTTGCAAGGTACAAGTGTCAGTTTAAAACAAGAGGCAAAGCAATAGAAAAGCGTTCACTCGGGCCTGAGTTTAGATGGTTTTGCTTTGCTCTTCGTGTAACTATCTTTTTGTGTCGCCAAACTTGACGCGCAAGGTCACCCCTTCTTTGAAGGGCGCAAATAAGTTTGCTTCTGGACTTTCAACCACCCAAACTCGATTGTGAAATCCCATAAAGTGCACTTGAACTCAAATATTTTTCGTCGACAATATCAATCTCCCCACCAAAAGAAAACATGTTTTACCATTCTTATCTCGAAATTTGCTTTTTATGATCTGTAAGGCAAGACGCGCAAAGTTAAGTTATCAAATGATTCGGATCCACCACCGTGACGTGAGAGGCATGGATCTATTCTTGATTTTACGTCAAAAAGTGATTTGCAAGGCAAAATTTCTTTGAAAACAGGAATGCAAAGTATTTTGTGACGTAAAATCGAGAATAGATCCATGCCTCTCACATCACGGTCGTGCATGGGTCCAAATCACTGCTTGTTCTGCCAAGTTTACTGGGTGACAATGGTGTCTGTTTGCTTTGGTTGGGGAGATTTATCAACGAAAAATATTTGACTTTAGGTGCTCTTTAATCCTTCGGAAACATACTATTCTTGTAGATAACATTTTCTCTACGTACATACATAAACGGTCAGTGTTAATTTAGGATATATCAACATTTCAGATGTAACTTGGCTTTGTAACCTGGCTGACATCTTCATCCTCAACACTAACTGCGCCTTTCCTTTCAGGGTTTCTGACGTCACTTTGTCCTAAGGGACGAATCCTGACGTATACTTGGACCCTACTTATTGCTTGCTCATCAACCAAACCTAAATTAGAATTAAAACAGACATATTCAATGACACTCCCAAGAGAATTGCAACAAAAGCTAACATTAACAAACAACACCCCAGATCTAGAACTTCTGCTCAAATGTACAGCCGAAATCGTTGCACGTGGCGCCACGCTACGTCACTGCCAAGAAGAAGCCAATAAAATCACACAGCAGAACCGTTGCATCCCGAGGGATCTCAATAGAGCCAATAGAATCCAATAATATACCGAAATTGTCCCATGAGAATTCCATTTCTAACACCCATTAAACCACGACTGATTTTATACCGTGGATGCGTATGCATCCCACGGAATTACGAGAATCTTGGCTTTAGTAATCCACGCTTTTCCAGGCTTTTGAACGATACGATAATATGCAATCAGTTTCTGCACAACAATATTTGCACAGATACGCTTAAAAAATAATTACAAATAAGAAGCTCTGAGTTCAAATCCAGTCACTCAGGAGTATCAAGATTTTAAAGAATGTATTCACATACCACAGGTCCTGCGACACATACTCTAAATTAATGATAATCGTAAATTCAGGGACAATAAGTCGAGATCATGTTGGGTTCATTGAAGGACCAGATCTCTCCTAACTTCTTCTTTTCATTCAAAACTCAGTCTATCTGTTTACTTTCCGATATTACTCTAAATTGAAGCTAAACCAAAAAGACCCCAACACCGAAAACTAAAGCTGAGCAAAAACTATCGCGTCCTCATTTAAAATGAAGCAGATAGAGGTTATCTATTATCCTTGCTTGGTCTGCAAGCTTTCTTTTGGCGTTCTCGAAAATGCGGCGACTTCGAAGAGTTGACGCCATTCAGGCAGGGCCTCCTTTTCTCCTCCTCATGCAGTAAAAGGCAAAAGGAGGCTCTGCTCGCAGGGGGGCGTGTTATTAAGTTCTTGCGAGTTTTTAAAAAGCAATTTACCCACCCACAAATTCAATGATGTTAAACCGGAAAAAGCTATTTTCCTATCATTTGTTTATCTAAATTCTTAGTTTCTCTTAAAAGGAAAAAAAAACAACGCA
>NC_090874.1:6123659-6131159 GCF_036669935.1 Montipora foliosa
ACAATAGCTAGCCATTTCAATGTTTGTATTCAGTTAAATCTTGCTATTGTGTTAACGTGAATAGTATACGTAAGCTATTTTAATGTTCAACATAACCTTCATCTTCAAATGTTGCGAGTTCTCAGCAGGGGATAATTTTGTTTCCTCATTACAGATTAGTTTGTTAATATCACAAGTAAGAGATTCAAATAATACACAATGCATGTAATTGTTATTTGCGATAGTTGATGGGAGACAAGTTTGTCGTGATATTTCACAATTTGCGCTCAAGTATCAGATGAGCGAAAATGAGCTTAGCGTATGCATCGTTAAGTTTGAAAAATTCTGTTTGAGTTTAAGCGGAAAAATTTCATCGTTTATTATTGACATGTCTAAAGGTTTCACGAATATCTCTACATCTAAAACATCACTTTTGATAGAGGATTGAAAGCCAAGGGGGTAATTATTAGGATAACAAGGAAAACTTTTCACTGTTTTGCGACATTTAAATCACCAGCTAGCAAATTTTGTTCGCGGACTAAAATTATTTTTAAGGGGTACAGTATGTACATGTATATATATGACTTGCTTAAACCAGTAGGAGGTTATCTGATGCTGGTATGACTTTTCGACTTTTCATATTGTCAAATGAGAATAACGATGAGCTAGTATCAGTTAATTTAATGTAGATTAATAACAAAACATTCAGTCATTGCTGATATAAAGTCTCAGCTTGTCTTGTTATCATTATGTTACTGTTAATTCACCTTTGTCTGTTTGTGTTTTGCTTACTAATCGACATGTATTTATTTCATTCTGTCAGAAGTCTTTGATTGGTCTAATGCTGCATGAGAGTTGTGTATGTAATTAGTTTCTGTAATGGTTTATAAAATCAAGATGGTGGTAAGGGGTGGGAGAGGGGGTGCAGGGTCTTCAACACCTTTCATGGAAAATAAAATGGCGGTTTCACATTTCACAGACAAGGAAATGGCCATTTCACGTTTCATGAAAAAAAAAAGAACTTTTTGCACAACCAAATTTTCTTATGTTGTTAACACCTACAGCCGTCTGCCATAAAGAAACTCGTACATACATACATACGTACCTTTATTTTCATGTCTGGTTGTTCTTGTGCAAAAAGCACTAATTGGGGACACTATATTGATTAACTAAAATGTTAAAATGTTGATAAAAGTGAATATTAATAAATATTAATTAAATGCTAATTTTAATATTAAGTGAAATATTAACTAATAATACTATTTACAATCAAAAGTATTTTACACTATTTTATATAATTATGTACACTAATTTGTGCAGATATAACAATTTGTTCTACATCCATCTACTCCAGCTGATAAATGTTCCACTCCGATTTCTCTCACAGACTTGATTGTCCTTTCCTTTTCATTAACTTTCCCCAGAGCGATGGCCCTAAATAGCAGAACTCATCAGAACTGTTACATTGGGAAGAGTCGTGCGACCTTCTGAAATGATTTCAAAGCTAGTTTTCGCCATGTTGATTGACCAACAAAGCTGTCAAGGCTAGGGAGGCTATGTGTCGAAGGCTCACGTTTCTGTGAATTATGCAATCCAGATGTAGTTGATATACCTTGCTCTGCCGAGTTATATCTACAGTCTACTTGTATAATTTGAAAATACCCTTTACTACCCTCAATCAATGAATAGTAACTGTACTACAGGCTGCAAAACTTAAAATGTCAACCTGGTATGATGATTGTGTTGCAATAAATCCTGTACTGCACAGCAGTGAAATTTGTACCAGTGTTTTATTTTACTCAGAAAATTAGTTAATTACAATCTCTATATGGGGAGATTGGTTTTTAGTGAGAGGCAATGTAGTTGCCACACCAGTGTACCCAGGTTTTCATGTCTGGACTACAGTGTACTGTGAGTTAAATTTGTTAGTTCTCTACTCTGTTTCAAGAGATTGTTTCTCAAGTAATTTGATTTTCCTCACTCATCAAAACCAACATCTGATTTGATTTTCTGTACTTTTAGTTTCGAGTTAGAAGTGTAACATCATACTAATAGAAAAAAAAGAAAGAAAGAAAGAAACGAAACTTTATTCATTGTAACACAATGAAAGGGAGAGATACCAGAGGTAACATACCTTTCTAGGGTATCTGCCCGGATCTTAATTCTTAACTGAGAGTCAATTTTGATGAGGGAGGAAAACCGGAGTACATGTACCTGGAGAAAAACCCTGGTCAGATTGAGCTCGACTGAAACTTGGCCCATATACGACCTCGAGACCAGGGTTGAACCCAGGTTGCAGAGGTGAGTGGCACAGTTGATAACCCCAGGTGCACCCTTACTCCCTATAGTGGACCCTGCCAGTGCACCCTGACTCCCTACAGAGTTAAAAATTCATGATCTTCCTTTTGCCAACAGATGTTATTATAATTATATGCCTTGAAGTCACAGTTTTTAACATGAGGCCCTTAATAGCACCATGAGCAACAACACTTTTCCTTGTCGTTCATCTTCGTTGCCACCACCAAGCAATGTTGATGTTGGTGAAAATCACAAGAGGAGAGCAGCCTCAGATCCACAGCATCTCTCAGTTCCAGAACCTTTCCAGTCAATTCCTGCCCAAGAATTGCTCAAGGACAATTATTGTGGTAAATGTGGTTGGATCAGAAAAGAAGGTGGAAGCATTAAGACATGTGAGCTTAATAACTAAATTTTGTGTTAATGTTATTAGCCCAGTTTATTAATTAATATTATGTGTATATACATGGTATCATGAAGCACATTTAAGTTTGCAAAAACAAATCTTAAATAACATAGCAAAGTAAGAAAAGAATTGATTGTACCTGTGTGAGTCATCAATTTTTCACGCATAAAACGACTTGGGGAGGGGGGGTCTTTACAAACACCCTCTGGAATGGAATTCCAAGTGGATGGGGGTTAAAATGAAAAAACCTTCTGTGGAGGGGGGAGGGGGGGGGGGGAGTATGGATGCTTTCTGGAACCTTAGCACCTTTGCACTTCATTTAAATCAACTGTTCCAATGCGGCATAACTTGAAATTGCATAGCTTGAGCTGGAACTGAGCATTGTGACACCTTGTTACTGGAGTCTTTGTTAACTTTGTTTGCTTGCAGATTATTATTATTATTCCTCTTTGCCTCGTTCTTAAACTAAAATAAAATAAAATAATTATTGAACAAAGGCTAATTTGCAAACAAACAAAAGAATACTAAAATGGTGGCCATTTTGGAATACATGTACATGTAAGGTATAAAGAACTGAAGGTGTGCAAGATCAGTGCCAGTTAAACTGCTTTGTTGAATCCTACAGGATGTTTTCAACAATGGTGTGGCTGTCATCGGTGCCATAAAACAGTAAATGCATTGATTTATGAATGTGGAAATACAGTAATTGAGCAATGACTTTTTGGTAGGGCGTGATAGATATGTCATCTTGCACAAGGGCTGTTTGTATTATTATTATAAGCCAGAAGCTACAACAACAGCAGGGAAATTTTCACTGAGTGGATACAGGTATCACTAATTTGATTACTATTTAGTGTCTTTTTGTCTTGAGTGTATTAGTAAGTGCCTTGTAAAGTTCACCTCAATGAACTTTTCCAATTAAATAATTTGCTATTCTCCATACTCATTTGATACTGGATTTAAATGTCATAAACTTGACTTTGGCCCTATCCTTTCAAAGAACTACAGTGTATCCTAAAATGCAAAGTAGTTTGCGATGTCAGCCTGGCATAATAAACCCATTCTTCTTTCCTACCCTGGTTCAGTCCAGCTGGTTTTTCCTCATTGTGGGATAATAATCATTTATTATATAGATATTGATGAAATACCAGGATTTCTCCTTTTACTAAAAAATCATATCTTCACCGCGCGCAGTGAACGTATCATTTTTATCTTTCACATGTGAGGATATCGCTGTCGTCATGGTAACGAACACGATTAGCCAATAAAAGGCGAGCTTCCTCTTCATTGTACGATACTTTTGTGCTTAAATATAATTCTTCTCTACTACATTAACATTTTTATTGCAAATTTTACATTATCATGATTTGTTTTTCATAACTTTCATATCTTGTTTCATGTTACACAAGATGCGTGTTTTAGTGGTTGGTGAACAATTTTTCATCATTTCGAAAATGAATAAAACAAGTGGTTTTAAATCTAGACATTTCATCAATATATATATAATAAACAGAACATTACATGGCCGCTTGGGGATACGAATTTTATCTTCTCGTGCTGAAAGTATCTCTCACTCGTTCGCTTCGCTCACTCGTGAGAGATACTTGCAGCACTCGAAGATAAAGTTCGTATCCCGCGCGGCCATGTAATATCTTCTATATACATTGCAACTATGAAGAAAGTTTGGCAAACAAAAATGTGTGGACAAGTGCAGAGACCTAAAATCATATCAAAAAACGTTTTTACTTTATCTAACAAGTAAAACCATTTCAAAAACTGTTTTGAATATAACTGTTACTCAAAAGAAGTTATAACTTCATTTCAGAAAACACATTGGCGAAGGGGATCTGGTTGATCCTGTACAATATTGCACGGCCTTGTGGAAGCCAGTTTTATGTTCTGTAATATATCATTTGATTTTTAAACGTAGAACTGTAGTCACCGTGGTACCTGTATAACAATTTTTTTTTGTAGTTCAAACATATCGTGGCCACTTTTAGGTTGTCCCCCGCACCAGAGAAGAGTGCAAAATTCACTTGGACATTTAAACTAGCTCATATACAGCCAGAAAAGAGGACATACTATTTTGCAGCTTATTCTGAAAGGGAAATGAACGTAAGTGCGTTTATTTCTGGGAACATTAATTTGTCAGTCAGTTACAATGTCAACTTACCGTACATGTATGAAATGGTCAGTATTTCTTTATTCATGTTCGAACTGACATCTGTTGGTCACAATTAAGTCACCATGGATCTGCACCTCTGGGTTCAGGTAACAGCTGCGTCTGGTGTGGCTGTGTCTGAAGACCGATGCGGGGAGGACAGTCTCTTGCACAGCGTCTGTACTTGTAGTTGATTTGTCAACAGTAGTATATAATGCACCATTTCCTTTTTTTGTCTGAGGCAATGTGGAGTTTCTTCTCTCCCATCGTGATTTTCTTGTTCAGGATTTGTCTCCAGTGTGAGGAACCTTGTGCAAGGTTTTCCCATTGCTCAAAGTCCAAGTCTTAGTTGCTTTCCTGATTCCTGTTAACACTTATTAATTAAAGAATGATTGTAAACTGGCATTATCAAATTGATACTACATGTATGTATAAATTTGCACAGAAGCTCATGAGTCCTTGAATCATTTAACCCTGGTTCAGAGCTTGGGTTTTTTGAGTTGAAAAATGTCCCTATTTGGATGTACATTTGTAACGTAGATCGCTCATTTTCCCGCGTGTGCAGCTTCGATCTTATTTTTGTCCATATGTGGGCATAAAAAAATAAAATTCTCGGTGTTGGTCCAAGGAAAAGAGTTGCAAGTTACAGGTATCAAGGTCAAGTGCTTCTGATTCATATCAATTGAGGTATAAATATTCTTTGCTGTTCTGTGAAGAGATTATATTAATCCATTAAATAATTAATGCAGGTGTGAATAATTAACTTAGCAGGGGCACCCAACGAGAATATAATTCAAAACCACTTAAACATACAGTTGTTAAACGTATTTTGGTATTTAAACGTTATAGATATACCCATAATTTTATCCCCTAAAGTTTTTTTATCTGTTCGGATTTCCTAGCAGAAAGTCTAGTGATCTGTAAATTATAGGAATCAAGACATACCTTTTCGAAAATTTCAGGCAGAAAAAAGGCTCCCGAACATTCTAGGTAACCTTTTTAGAGTAAAAATCCTTTAAAAATGGGCAATCATATATACCATTTTTTAGATGTTTGAAAATCCTAGGACAGGCAGGCAAGCAAGAAATTTTACAACAAATGTTCCGAAAATTGTAGATCTCAAATCGTCTTCCGAACAGATGTTTTCTGAAAATTGATGTTGGGTGCCCCTGACTTAGGTCTAGAAAGGTGACTTAATAACATACAGTCATGTATATAGATGCACATATACAATTGTACACAGATGAACTTTGACGTTTTGACTTTTTTTGCTAGGAATGGATGGAAAATATAACAAAGGAAATGGAAGAATATTGCAGTATTGAAAAACAAAGCATGTGAGTCATTTAATTATTATGATACAGATGTGATAATAGTGTAGTCTTTCCTGCAGCGTTTTTTCTAATTGGTTGCATTTATTGCCATCCATTTATTAGAATTCTGAAATTACTGCATGTGAGGCCTAGGATTTTAGAATAATGATTATTATCATCTCCTTTACTGCACTGAAAATAATTATCACTATTTTGTATCTCCGCTCTGTCTGATGAGTCATGTAATAAAAATTGGTATTCTCCATCATGTTGTACTGTTACCAAAGTACGTGATTGGTACTGGTAGAAGATAATATCTTCTCCCAGGACCAATCATGTACTTTATTTTCTTTACCTGTGACCTTTGCAAAAATCAATTTTTTTTTTCACAATCAACAAGTCATGATCATTATTTTCTTGACAATAATGATGACTTAAGTCGTGTAGTATAAGTAAAGATATCACTGTTGAGGTTGATGGAGGAGAGATTGAGATTGATGTAATCTCCAGGAGAGCATGGCCCCTGACCTCCCTTGGAATTGTTTGGCGCCTCTGGCTCAAGAAACACAAGACACTTGCGCCTTTGGCGCGATCTCCAGCAAACGTCTCAATCTTGGGAAACCTCAAGACTTAAGAGCCCAGTTGATTAGCCCTGAGGCATCTACATGTACTTCAAAAGTTATTGAAACCCCTGTGGTGAATTAACCTGTGAAATATCTAAATGAATGATTTTTTTTCTTTCATGATTTACTAAATATATTAACAATAAATGGGGTTTCTGTGCCCTTTCATTTTGTTGGGCTTGATATCCCTAGGGCTTAGTATGCTGATCAAATTTATTGAACAGTGTGTTAACTGAGTAGTGACTAGTATTCAGTTGACATGCAGATGGCTTTCAAGTGAAAACATGATCCATCCTTCCCTCTTTGCTTTGAACTCTTTTTGCTGTTTTCGTTTGGACAAAATTTTAAACAGCTCGTAATAATAATAATAATAATAATAATAATAATAATAATAATAATAATAATAATATTACTTTATGACAATTAAGAATCAATTAATTATCATTAATTAATAAATTTTTATTTATGCTAAACAATTACATGTAGTATTTATGATTTTATTGCAACATAATCAACATTGCAGACCAGAATTAAGTGAACCTTTGGATGGACCCGAGTATTGTTATCCAGAAGTAGAACCAAGATTTGACCCTGAAGAGATTGCTGTTCTTTTTGGCAAAGCGTCACCCAGTTTTCCTCGGAAACCAGTAAATGAGCCAATGTACTGTCCACCCCCAGAGTTTGATAGCAAAGATATGGTCCCGAAAAAGTCACCTATCCTAA
>NC_090874.1:6141159-6153659 GCF_036669935.1 Montipora foliosa
GTTGGGCAGAGAAAGAGCTTGCTCGCGGGCACATATTTCCCACATCATATGACACTTCTAAATCTGCAAATCAAATTTTCAAATCAACTGTTTAAGCTTAGTTCCCACTGGCGACATAAGGATCATAAGCATAATCATAATCATAAACATAAACATAAATTTCTTATGTTCTAGTGGGTACAGTACAGGAAGGTTTTCAACTGCACTCGCAAGCTTTTCCTCGAAGCTGGCTGCCATCTTGAAAATGAACCGACCCGAAAGTACTGGTCCTAGACTTTAATTGGCCAAAACACAATGACCCCGTTGCGTCATTAGGTTTCTCATTATGTCGTTATGATTTTCGCGTTCCCACTTCAAAGAAAAGCGACATAGTCATAGTCAAAGCCATAATCATAATCATAAGAAAATGTTCGCCGGATCAATTTCTTATGATTATGATTATGTTGATCATAAGGGCGCCTATGATTATGTTTCTGGACGTTCCCACTAAGACATAAGCGACATAACAGCGTTATGTTCGTGCTCATGATTATGATTATGATCGTTATGTCGCTAGTGGGAACTAGGCTTTAGCGCTACCTGATGCTTTGCAACTTCCGCTCCCAACTCTCAAATCGAATTCGTTCTAAAGTCAAGTTACTTACCGCAAAGCAATAAGAATACGCAGGACTAGAGACAATTTGTTTTACGTTTTGTATTTATCCATTTCAGGAAAAAGGCTACACTCTTGACCCAAAAGATGTCTTAGCTATTTTCTTTGAGAAACTGGAACATTTGTTATCTCATTACCACAAAAATTATTTGCCCAACTGCGATGTTAAACTTGTCAGACAATTTAATATTTAACAAAATTATTATTTTTGGGGGAAATTGTTATTTTTTTAATAAATATGGGCGAGAATAGTGTTTGTAATTATAAATAGTTGACTACATTATGCAGTCAGTACATTATTAAGAATTTTGAATTTTCTATCTCTGGTTTGCATTTAAACTAGCTCTTCTGATCTGTGATTAATTCATTACTGCCTTCAATTATTTTGAGTCTGCGAACGAGACAGGGTGAGCTAGCCTTTGTGCAAATAAGAGGATCGATTAAAATGGTGGATGTTTTGTGCAATTTCAAATCGATGCAAACCTTGTAGCGACAACAGATATTTGTTGGAGCAAGTTAAGCTTTGGTGAATAGTGAAAGCAGCTCTTTAAAGGCTTGCTTTCATCTGCGACGCAAGGCATGCGCACAAGAGGTTAAGGCGCCGTTTATATGGAGAAAAGTTGTCTCGGGTACATGCCGGGTCACCCACTTACTCGAGCTACCCTGGACGAGCCAACTTTTCCTACATTTCCTTACAAAACACGGCTAACCGTCTACATGAAAAAAAAAAAAAGAACTTGGCTCGACTAGAAGGGTGCATGACCCACCTAGCTGGGTCACCTTTTTTTTCTGTAGGCCTCCCTCCAAGCCGAGCCAACTTTTTTTTCATGTAAACACTTTGGCTCGCCGAGCCGGGTCAACTCGGTCAAAGCAAGACAATAATGAGAACATGCGCGAGCGATGTTGTCATTGGGGGAAAATAGCGGCCAGCTCTTAACTCGTTCAAATAAATTTTTGTGTCATACAAACACTCGCTAAAGTTGACTCGGCTTGGAGGGTGATCCCTTTTTGAAGATTTTCTCTATATTTAAACGGGGCCTGAACAAGCTCGATATATCTTAATCAGTACATAGTACTATTGGTTAGAACAAAGGGACATCAGTAAACAACAAATTAATGCTCCTGCATTTGTTGCTTGTGCTTATGCTTGCATCGATCTTACAAAAAACAGCTTTAAACTAAATGGATATGGGAGACTTGTCGCGACTCTGAGTATTTTTCGTCAACTATTGGAGATTTCAACAGTCCCCCGCGATCTTCTCAACAGGGTTGCAATTCAAAATTTAGCCTGTATAAAAATGCGCGAATGTTTCCTGAGGTTGTAATTGTGATCGGTGAAGCCACGCTCGCTTCGAAGGCCAATTTAGAATGAAATCCAAAATTGACGCATGGTTACATGATAATCATAAGCTCTACTTTCAAGAGACGGCAAAGTGTTGAAGATTAAACAATACTGGGGCAAGAACAAATGGTGGATGGTGGAAGTTCTCCTACTAATTCTAGTTCTTTTTAAATTAAAGAAACACAATGGGTGCCGTTACTTCATGTGAAAATAGTCTCTAATAAGAGCGAGAGAAATTAACGCGCGCGCGCGCGCGTGCGAAATTCGGAAGACTTGTGGGGTGCGCGGAAAATTAGCGTGTCCCGAATTTCGGGCGCGTGTATTTCTTCCATTTCTGATTCCCTCGTCAAAATTAGAGACTACTCGAAGTCTATTAAAAACCGAGAGTAGGAATTATGGCCGATCACATTCATAGCTGCAGTTCTTTGCGCTTAACATGGAGGAGGCGAGTGGAACGATTTTTGTAAGAAATCATCGTTTTAAGCGAGTTGCTCACATTTCGGAGCTGTACGCAAAAACAAGTCGAATATAACAAAATGTTTACATTTGGAATTAGGTATTTACCAAAATGAAAGTATTTTTTCTAGAAATATTTTAAATTCAGGGCTTCAATTCATCCTGCTTATCAGCCTGGTTGCTGATAGAAGGTCATGGCTCAGTGTAATTAATCTCTTATGCCCTCCACTGGCCTTGTGCTCTCCATGTAGGAACCCAGGTGCATTGGTAGGAACCCGAGAGGTTAAGAAATAGAAAACAGGGAATACTTTATTAATGTCATAACTTGACGCTCTTTTGTACGCACATTGATAGAGAAAATCAGCCATTGTGCTTTTAAATAGTATGACGTTTGAAATTCTGACAAAACGTATAAAAAAGCTACATTGTAGTTCACAGGCTTAACTAGTGATCTTGCTATATTTTTACTCAAGCAGAATTTAATGTTTGCGGAGAAATTTGGCCTCGCGTTAGTTACGGCAAACAACGCTCTGGCTGAATTTTGCGTTTTTTCCAAAAAGGCGAAGGAAACGTGTTTGATTTTGGCTAATTTCTTGTCTCTTAGCGACAGATACCGAGATACTTCCCAAGAGAGAGAGAAAAACTGGCTAGAATGAGAGAATTTTGATGCCTTTTTTACAAAGAGCAGCCTGCCGTAAACAACGCGATGCTAAACTGACGGCGTGATGTCATGTAAATTGATGGTTTATGACAAAGATATATAATCCCGTACCCAGAGTCTTCTTTGCCCTTGACCAGCGGTCGTGAAGCGTGCGCAGAAGGAACGAAGACTACGCAGATGGTACGAGATTGAAAGATACATAGTTTGCAAATGACAGACGGACATGCTCAGTCCAAAATGGAACTCGGTTAAAAAACACTGAGATTTTGAAAAACCGAGTAGTCTCCTAGCCAGCCGGGCGAAACGATTAGAGGGCGGAAAAAGTTATCTTATAACTTTAAATTAGCATTTCATAAATATACTTTATTTCTTTATATAGAAATAATTTATTTTTATTGATAACCTCTGCAGAGATAACGAGCTTACATTCTTTGTGGAAATAAATTTCTTCTTTGGTAGTAATTGTAACTGCCTGCCATTTTTTCTTTTACCGGTTGGTACGTGACAAGGATGCTGTATTTGTTTGACTATCCCTAATTTTCCATCGTGAGTACTTTTGTCTGTATCAAATGATATTCAATCAAACAAGGTGTTATAAAAAAGGAAAAAAAAACGAGCTCAGATCCATGATCGAAGAGAATTAAGGATTCATAGATGCTGGAAAAAAATACATCTCATTTGATGATCTTTATGGCACGTACTGTGCATAGGTTTCCCATATTAACCCTAACCAGCGATTATCATGAGTAAGTGGAAGGCTGCCGAGAGGTAGAAACAGGAAAAAGGGGAAATGTAACATGGTCTCGTTAGTTGTATCATGTGATTATTGAAAAACACATTATGAGTTGCCATGGAATCGTTTGTATGCGGGCGTAGTGGTGAGAGCACTCGCCTCCTACGTTCTCGTTCCCAGGTCCTATCGTTTTTCTTAGCGGCGGGGCCTTCGCACGAAAACGAAGGGCTCTGGAGACAAAGGATCTAGGACTTCCGGAGTTCATATATGAGTCGTCAATAGTACTAAAAATGGCGGCTCTCAGAGGATCACCTTCGAAGAATCTCTATGTGAAGCTTAGAGACTTGTGTCCCTTTGTGTCGAACAGAAAGGCGCAATAAGTAATACCTGTAGTTTTAAACTTCCGGTTCAATATTTTATTGTTCGCAAGCTAACCAATGAAAAATTTTGAATTTCCTATGTCTCCAGAGCCCTTCGTTTTCTCGTGCGAAGGCTCCGCTAAGAGAAACGATGGGATATGGGAACGAGAATGTCGCCTCCTACTATTGAAGTGGCCCAGGTTCGATTGCCAAACATCGGCGTCGATGACGTCATATGTGGGTTCAGTTTGTTGGTTCTCGACAGCACCGAGAGATTTTCCTCCGGGTATTCCAGTTTTTCCCTCTCCACAAAAACCAGCATTTGATTTGAATTGCGTTAATTTGTTGATTTCAGTTTACAGTGGTTCTGCCGCGTATGGAAAGACAAATGGTGCAAAATTCACGAACCAAAGATTGACTTCACATTCAACAAGTTTCCTGTCAAGGTCAAGAGAGCTTTCAATCAAGCTCAACAAAATCAAGTCACGTTCAACGGATTTTCTCTCACGGTTAAGACAATTTTAAGCAAGCTCAACAAAATTAAGTCATCACGTTCAACAAATTTTCTTTCAAGGCCAAGAGAAGTTTAAGTCAAGCTCAAGAATGAATTTAAGGACGGTGCCTACTAGTTCAAAGGTATTTTTGGCCCGGTTTATGATTTTGTAGTAAATGTAGATCTTAACAAGTGTTATTGAAATCCAAAAAGAAAATTAGGGTAACTACGCATTTTTCAAAGATAAATGATGAATAATATTTGTAAAAAGCTTTAAAATACATAGCAATGTATGGCGTTCTTTCTCAAATTGAAGCTTAATTACCTCTCAAAAATGCATGGTTACCCCCAATTTTCTTTTTGGATACCAAGAGTACTTACTAAGATCTACTTTCTCCGGATAGTTTTAAACCGTGCAAAAATATCACTATTGGTAAGCATCACCGATAGGAAACCCGAGTATAGACCCTTCGCATAAATAGCGCCTAAATTTGAATAACAATACTTTATACTTCCTTAGCCTCGTTCTTACGTATCTAGAAAAAGGATTTTTCACATGAATGTGAATGTTTCGAGATGGATGCGCAGAACGTATACGCAATAACAATAGTAGGCACCATCCTTAAGTCACTTTCAACGAAAGAATTATCTCAGTTTCAGGCTTCGGTCCATATCAAAACCAAATTAATTGACACGTTCTAACAACTAAGGACTTTCAAGTTCAAGCCGCGATTGCCATCACGCTGAAAGTAACCAAACTCTTGCATCAAACAACCGAATCACGTTGTCAACAACAACCCCAGACACTGTCAACAAATAATTAACCCACAATGCAAGTTGATTCAATAACTACATCGTATACTATTCCTGAAGTATGTACCCCTCATAATTGAAGATGGCTTCAAACACCGAAGAATTGCTCCATTTAATGATTGATTATGAAGCCTTTTACGACTCAACAGATTCTAGATAGCGAGAAAATATAGTTATTAGAATCAGGGAGTTAGGTCTTCTTTCTCTTCACCAAACGTCATACATAAAGTAACCCAGGCAAGACTAGAGTTGACTAGACAGTCACTGTGCTTCGGTTGTACAAGAAATTCCCAACAACGTTCGTATTTTGTTTTTACAAAAGGGAAAGAAGAAGGGAAACTCAATTCACAGGCTCTCCCTGCACTAACCCGGCAATTTGTTCTCTAGAAATCCCGGCCAAAGGTCGAGCAAAGTAGTCGACCAGGCGAGAATTATGTGGTCTAAAGCCAACTGACTTCAGGAAACTTTGGACTAGGGAACAACCCACAAAATACGAACGTTGTTGAGAATTTCTTCAACCGAAGCACGGTCTAGTCTTGCCTCGATTACTAAGGCAGCGTTTACACGAACGCGGTTTCACATCGACAAGGTTTCGTGACTTCGAAACCGTGTCAAAATCGATGCAGTTTAGAAGTGTCTACTCGGAATCGTTTTCGCCAGATAATCAAAGTCGCGATGGTATAAGCGAGCGCTGCAGTGTGTGCTAAATTCACCATTTTGAATCGACCAATGCAAATTTCGCGCTAAAATAGTAACCGTGTTCAACTCTATGCGGTTTCGCTGTTTACACGACAAATGAAACCACTTTTGGCAGCGTTTTCAAATCGACACGGTTTTTCAAAATTGGTAGCGACGCTTTTAAACCATTTTTATGTCGCATAGGAGTTTCGGTGGTTGATTCTTTTTCCGACACTATCTTAATTTTGCAACAACATCCACCGACTTTTCCGCCATGTTGATTTTGGGCTCACGTCTTGTTGTTTTCCTGGCTCCACGGCTATGATGCTGGGGTACCAGGCCTCCAAATCCGAAACTGCCTTTTTTTTTTTAGGTTTTTTTTTTTCAATCCGACCGACCGACCCAATATCAGGAAACGCATTTGATGCTAAACGAAAAAAACAGGGGATGGCCGAAACTCTGCCTAAATGGTCACTCTCTGATTCGAATAACTATGTTTTCTCGCAATCTATAATCTTTTCATTCGTAAAAGGCTTCATAATCAAAGAATTGCTCCAATTCTACGGCGTTTGAAGCCATCTTCAATTATGAGGGATTCATACTTCCGGAATAGTATACGAGGTAGTTATTGAATTAACTTGCGTTGTGGGTTAATTACTTTGTTGGAAGTGTCTATGGTTCGGGTGTTTGATGCAAGAGTTTGGTTACTTTGAGCGTGATGGCAATCGTGGCTTGATCTTCATGGTCCAAGTTATTAGAACGTGTCAATTAATTTGGTGTCGATATGGAATGAAGCCTGAAACTGAGATAATTCTTTCGTTGAAAGTACTTAAGAGCGGATGTCAGTAAATATCGACCAGAGGTCTGCAAAAGTGAAAAATCGAAAATTCTCAAAAAAATTCACAAAGTAGCACTAGGTAAGCTGATAACATAAATATAATTTTTACTTCGATCCGATAAATATTTTAGACGTACGGGGGGGTTATCGGTTTCGCGGCTCTCGGATCGGGTTTTACATGCCCGAGACGGTGTGTCACGAAAAAATCGTTTTAAAAATCAAATCAATTGTAATGCGAACAGCAAATAACTTATTCAGAAAAGTACATAATTATACACATTTTAAGGGGAGATTTACTCAGTTTGAACGGAAATGTAATATTTTGGAGATTTTTCATTGTTTTCAATATTTTGAACGTTTCCGTTCCATGAAAAAATGGCAAATTTCAAAGCCCAAAATCGTCGACTGGTACCTCGATTTCAGTAAAGAGTCTTATACCACGTTAAAGAGCGTTATCTCTTCTTCCAAAATCTGTTTTCAAAACTACGGGCAACTTAAAAGAAAATTTTTGAGGCCAAAAAATACTAGTAGTACTTTTCTGAAATTTGAGCTTTCCTCGCTCAGCGGGGCGATGCTAAAAACTCGGAAAAATACTATAAGAAATCAGTTTGAGCAACAGTGGTTTGATGTTATCAGTTTTCATAAACCAAGACGTTTTCATCCAGCGATCTGATTTAATTTAAAAACGTTTGCTAGCATGGGAAAGGCAGATGTAAGCTGTCAACTCCTGCCAAGTGCACGTTGTCAAAGGGCGAAGCACCAAATAAAAAGGTCTTAAAATTCAAAACTTTTTACGTCCAGGAAGTCAGATTTTAGCGTACAAAACAATCTTGTGAGTGTTTGTTGTTCGTACCTTAACATGGTGTCCCCAGATATTGGAAATGTGAAGAACAGATCAACAACAGCAGAAATCCAACCGGCAAAGATTGCGTTACATTTCACAGAATGACCGCTTACCACTGTTGTCACTCTTTGCATGCTTTCGCAGGAAGCTGCGAGAAGTTTTCATTCCTTAGGTATGACTCTTGATCAGTGCTTCCTTGAAAGTACGAACCCGGACAGAATAGGGTAAGGACGTTTCTCAAGACTCCTGTTGTTTTTTCCGGCTTTAGTCTCCTTAGCCTTGAGTACTCCTCTCTTGCGGTTTTCGCGGGAGTTCAGGATGTGGTCTACCTAGTATTTCACGTCTCTATTAAATGAGAGGCAGCACTTCTTGTTCACCATTTCGTTGCCAGGTAGCGCCTTATAGAGTCAGCCTTTCGTTGATTTTTTGTCAACGTCATTTAATTACTCAGTATACGCTCGATCCTGGCCTTGTGAACTTATACTTTTATACTCTGAGGGAGCCAAATAACTATATTAAAAGGACATCCTCCTTTTTTTCTTCGTTTAGCGTCGTCCGACCGACCCACTTTTTTGGCATTATCACAAAAAAAAAAAAAGCCAGGGAAAAGGAAAGGAAAAAGAAACGACAAGGTTTAACTTGTTTGACCTTAATTAATTCTTTTAATTGAAAGATGAGCATTATAACAACATTACCAGGCATAAGAGGTTCGGTGGTGTATCCCTTTTTCTATGAAATCGACCACTATATTTTCTGCCATATTGAGTTTGTTTCGATTTGGTGATTGTCTTGTTTAGAGAGACACGCATGTCTCCTCGCGCGCCCGTTCTTTATCGCGCCCTACTTCGAAGGGCCTGCTACACAGCTATTTCTGGTTGTTTTCAAGCTCCACCAAAGGGAACCCACGTTCTTATTTGTAAACTGCACATGGAAATTAAATGAAAGATTAGAACTTACCTGTTCTGTTCTTGTACAAAAATTAAAAGCGCGGGGATTTAGTAAACGTTTGGGCAATTGGGTGGGGTTAGGACTCGTTTCTGCACTCTGATTCACTCGCGCGTTGTCAAAAACAAAAGGATAAACTCTGTGGACAGACTATTCACGTCTAGACATCATGCATCACTTACGGTATCATATGATGGAACTTTTCGCCTCTCCCTGTCCATGGAGTTGAGTCAAGGTGTTGACGTCAATTACGTGATGCCCTGTATGTTGCCGGGACATATTATACAAGGACCTTTCCACAGCTACGGAGTCCGCCGCCATCTTATCAACCGCGCAAGAAATGATGTACTTCACAAAAACAGACTTAAAGAGAAGTTATTTTCGATTTGCCTCGCCACCCACCACCGAAAGTCCGGGACATGACCACTTCAAACAACTCCCCAGCCCCGGGCCCGAAGGGCTGGAATTGTCCCTGTGGTTGCCCGAGTGGTAGTATCAAGTCTAATTGAACTGTCCATCAATGACATTTTAGAAAATCAGAAGCCTCTTTTCCTTGGTTAGTTCAAACTGTGTGCTTCCTTTTAGCTGTTGTTTTCGGTTCTTACTGAACTTTTCGGCCTTGAAGAAATTCACAACCACAGGAGCTGGGTATGGACCTCTGCCACGAGCAAACCGGTACACAATATAATGTTTGTGTAATAATTGAAACGTGCTGGCGAAAATAACGAAACTTAAAGCTCCTCGGTGCTTTTAAGGTATGCAGGGAAGGTGTATTTTGTTATTTACAGAAACGTTCAGTTTTCGGCCTCTTCAGCAAGGAAAGACATTACCAACTCCCCGGTATGGCCAGTGCTGACAGGGCTGATAACGAGTTTCGAGAAACGTCGCCAGAAATGAACCGTAAAAACTTTTTATGAAACGATGTAAAAATAAACAAACAAACAAAAAATACCTGAGATCATACACAAAACAGATTAACAACGCTTCTTGAATAACGCTTCTTGAATGTCCCATTTATAAGAGCGGGTCTTAAGTTAGCAAGGGTGTAGCGTCCTTTATACGCACATACGCCCGTGCGTACAGCTGAAATCTGGAAAATGTCTATTTTTTATTTCCAGAAAGCATTATTATCATAAAATCGGGATGATTGATAAATCTTTCGCATTACATTAGTGTCGTTATCCGTCTGAAGGTGAGACATGTCTCGCCTTTTTCTTGAAACCTCGTTGATGGCGTCGCTGTTTTAATTTTTTTCCAAGAGAGGATAAAGGGGACAGAGAAGGCATCCCCCATACACAACACCCTACTCCATAGGCAATTCGTCTCGAGTTATTTTTAGAATCGGGATAAAGTTACTTCGCGCGCTGCGTGGATGTTTCGTGGAGGTTTCGCACGACTAAACGCCGTGCAAAACATGTCGGGCGAAAGGCAATGAAAGCGTAAAGAGATCGAGAGCATTTCTGAATATTGATGCGAAATGAGTCGGTGCTCACCTGGGAAAAGGGAATCGCTAGATTCTTTGACAACCCGTGAAATCAGTTTAACTCGAAGTTGGCGTAACCTCAGTGCTTTAATAAATGAGAAATTTCGCCGGTCTATTGAAACCGGTCGTTTGTACAGTAAAGCAAGTAGGACGCCAAGTGTTATTTTTGTTGAATAATAAAAGACTAATTGCTCTCTTCAATCTGTAAATTATAAATGATCCTGAGAGAATATTCAGTGTGTTAAGGATTTCCCTGCTGCACTGTTAGCTCACAAGAGAGGAAGGGCGATTGTTTTTTAATTTCCGTTTCGCTGACACAGATTTAGCAGAAATATCTCTGTAGTCGTGTCCGTCGACAAAACTAAATAGCAATATCGCTCTCCGCGTCTTCCGCCATTTTGTTCTGCGTCAATTCGTGAAGGACGCGTGGCTATGAGCGTGTGTCATCCACGCGGAACACATTCGCGCTATGTGATTGGCTGTTGTCTAATCCCCCTTGGGATCTGTGGTCTTAAAAATAACTCCAGACGAATTACTTATGGAACAGGGGGTGTATGGGGGATGCCTTCTCTGTCCCCTTTATCCTCTTTGTTTTTTTCCCGTAGACATTGCACCTTACCGATAACGTATTTTAAGAGAAAAAAAAATTAAACAACTAATATTTGCATTTTCCTTTGTATTTACTTATTAACTGAAAATATCCTGTGGAAAACACAGGATACAGTACTTCTGAGCTACAGATCTCCCTAGTTTGCAGTACCTTCGGAATTCGGAGGTCCAACCTTTGTTCGTGCATGTGTACACCTTCAAAACCTCACGCTACGCCCATGGTTAGAAGCTGGTATACATACATAGTTTGCGTCATATATTCCGGTTGGTAAAGGACTAATTTTTGAGTGAAATTGTCAGTAAACAACAACACCGGCATGCCTATATTTAGGCAACATTAAGTTAAACGTTTGATGAGAGTCTTATTTCTACCTACGAAAACTCTTACTTGCTGCAATAAAAGAAAACACAATGTTATTTTTGAACTACACAGTGAAAAAAAAAATTGTGAAAATCAGAAAAAGATTGACAGACAGTTGGTTATGAGCAGGACTTCATTGACGATAAAACATGTCGAAAAAGGGCCGAAGAATACAGGAAACGCTCCGGCTTAGCTACAACAATCCGAATTTTCAAAAAGGACACGTCATAGCTAAGTCGCGTCTCACTTCAAATGAAACGTGTTATTTGTACGGGAGGCCAACGTCCCACGTAAGATACTTGCAGGCTTGTCTAAACCAGTGACACTTTGAAACGTGGTAGGTGTCCCTTTTCGGGTCCATCCTACATATCGTGAAATCCCTCAGGTTAGGCAAGAATTCGATAACTGTTAATCCTGTTTCACCCATTTATTCACTCAGTGAATTGTTTTTTATTATTATTTTATTTTATTTTTTAGCTTATTTCGAGGAAATACTTGTTGCTTCATATCCAGGGTAGGCTTTAAAACATTTTTTGAGCCAAATGGTTTTTGCGTGAATCTGCTTACCCGAACTTTTCCTCGAAAAAACGACAAATACCCGACAAATGCTCGTGTTGTTGTTGGTCTTGGCATATTTCCGGTAAATTCAGGTAAATGTCTCGTGAAGAAGAATTCAGAACTTAATCATAAAGCCATCAGTGCCGCGCGCCATGCCAGTAGTAAGTGTTGCTTCGAAATACGAGCCCAAGAACAGGTGGTAAGCGGTCAATCCGTGAGAAGTAACGCAATCTCCGTCGATTGATAGAAGTCAAAGATTCTCTTGCCGATGCTGCCCTTGATGTTTTTCAATTCCAATATCTAGGACACCCATGCTAAGGTATGAAACGTACACTTATAAGCATTGTTCTGTTCGGTAAAATCCAATTCCTGGACGCAAAAACGTTGTGATTTTTAGAGTTTATCTGATTTATTTTTGTGCTTTGCCTTTTGACAACCTTACGTGACTCGTGCACTTGGCAGGAGTTGACAGCTTACATCTGCCTTTTATGTTAGCAAACGGTTTTAAATTATATCAGATCGCTGGATAAACACGTCTTGGTTTCTGAAAGCTGATAACATTAAACCACCTTTGCTCAAACTGATTTCTTATAGTATTTTTCCGAGTTTTCAGCATCGCCCCGCTGAGCGAGGAAAGCTCAAATTTCAGAAAAGTACTACTTGTATTTTTTGGCC
>NC_090874.1:6161159-6186159 GCF_036669935.1 Montipora foliosa
AATGAAGCTGTCTGATGTGCGATATTCATTTATAATTAGGCTAATGATATGGGTTTGTATCTGCAGCAACACGTCTTAGTTCGCACAGGGTGAAGGTTATATTGTTTTTAAAAGCTGAGAAATTGTTCACAAACGGTACATGCTGCCCATTTGGAGAATGTAAAGGGTTGACTTCCGGGAGGGATAACAAGACGCCATTTTGATATTCACAAAAGTACTCGTGCGGATCAGATTCTAACTTTACAACGCGACTTCAACGAAACTCGTTTCAAGTCGTTTAACAAACTTTTCTTTTTCGTCGTTGTTTAATTACGTTCGTTCAACTTTCTCTAAACTAGCCAAAGTATTCGCAAAGTGACTTTCACAGCTAATTAACATACACATGATGCAAAGCTTTTCAAGCTAAGCTGGTTTATTATAGATGTACAAGCGGTTGTAGGTGAAGACTAATTAAGTCATCCATCCAGTTTGCTAGTTGGCCTCCATATTACCTAATTAAGTTCGAATTAAAAGCAGCTGAAGAACCAGAAAAATAAAATAAGCAAACAAGCTAAAAAGAAAAATGAATTATGTAAATCTGTGTCTTAATACCAACTTGCAATACTAGTGTAGTTGCACGACAGACTACTTTCAAGAGTGACCGGTAACGCCATCGTTACCGTATGAGCCATACACTCTTTTTTTTAAATTAATAAGAATGTTGCTTTTCCGGCCCAGGCTGAATATTCTTGTTTTTCTGCCATTTTTAGGCTGAAAATATTCTTGTATTCTTGACATTTCCGTTTCACAATTTATTGGGGTATCAATGACAAGTGTTTGGTATCTAGATCTGTATCGCGTTACACATGCTTCATCGCATCGCTATAGCTAGAGCTGGTTTTTTTAGTTTTGTTGGGTAGTTCCGCCGTTCAGAGAAAGGAATAATTTTATACGGTTAAGTTAAAAGCATAAAATTGTATTGTATTTACAGATGTTTTAACACCCAAAATTATATCTATCCTTTTCAAAATCTCAGCCTCAGCTTTATTCTTAAAATATTCTTAAAATTTCGCAATTTGTTATCAAATACATTCTTATAAAACAAAAAGAGTGAAGATATAGTTTTAATTGTATAAGAGGTTTTCACGGGACGTCATTGCCGCCACGTTGGTGGACGAAAACAAAAGATCTCTGATTAGCTTCTTTTGTTTTTCTACCAGAAGTCGTACATTTTTCTATTGTTATTGGTGTCTCTAGAGGTTGGTTGAGAACACCCTATTTTGAGCGGCGGTTGTTGTTGTTGTTTTTTTTTCCAATCCAGTAAAAAGTAATGTACAAGTTTCTAAAAGCACGTGAAAATTGATTTTCAATAACCTTGCCTGGGTGTTCTAGATGATGAGTCACCTTAACTCCCCAGTCCAACTAGTGGACTAATACAAAATCCTGCATTTTGATTGGCTACGCTACTAGAGCACTATTATTAATGGTCCTCGAGTTGCGAAAAGCGTGACGCTTTCTTTCGTTTTATTCCCAAATAAACATTTCTTTAGCTTGCATTTCCTACCTTTATTATTGCCTTTTCGGTCCGACTAGTTGGGTGATACTAAAACAATTAGACCCTTCGCCCTCAAGGGACACGGGTCAATAGCCGTTTTATTCCCAAATAAATATTTCTTTAGCATGCATTTCCAAACTTTATTATTGCCTTTTCGGTCCGACTAGTTGGGTGATACTAAAACAATTAGACCCTTCGCCCTTAAGGGCCACGGGTCAATAGCCCATTCGGCTTTGCCTCATGGGCTATTGTTAAGTATAGTTGGCGGAATGAATAACATTCAGTTAGCGTTTTTTTTAAACAGGTAACTGATCCAATGAACTGAATATAAAAATGGAAAGAGCTGTTGAACCACTGGCCAACATCTCAGCCTCTGAGTTGCTAAACCTTGGTCCAGCGCTTTTCGCATGGGTTAGGAAGGGCGATAACTCAACTACAGGCATCAGATCACTTGTGGATATAGGCGGATGTAAGTAGAAACTTTAGTTTACCTACACGAACTTAAATTTAGCAGTTGAAAAAGTCCCTCGAAATCCATGAAGATGCATGCGTCTTGTCGGGAAGCTGATTGCAATGATTAGTAAAACAGTGTTGAAAGCGTCCTCTTAGTTAAACCCATTGGGAATCAGTTAAGACGGGACGAAGAAATAACGGGCAAACATTCAAATGCCGGCTGGCTGCTCTTTCGGTTAGTCTGAGAAGATGTGAAGAAACAGACCTTTCGACTATTTTGATTTGTTTTTAGAATGCATGATGGAGTATCAAATATTAAGAGTTTTACCTGTCTAGGTGAAGGATTAATAACCCCGATTTCCGTTGCCCGCTCTTTCGATTTCCCGTTTCAGCTTTGATTCAGCACATTTTATGAGGCTTATTGGTAAACTGATCTGATTGAAACTCTAAACACATGTTCTTCGGTTGAATGATTCAAGGCTGGTCGTACGGCCCAGGAGTTATGTAACTTCAAAGCTCAGGAGTACGAATAACTTTGCGCATAAAAGAATATGTCATAATAGCGTTTATTGCCAATGTCCACTAGGATCTGGCGCCTTCGTCTTGCTCGATCCAGTCTCCCCGGCCCCCCCCCCCCCCCCATCCCTTCAAATATATTTTCCCGTTTGCCTGCATCAGTGATGTTATGCATGCTGTTATTTTCCATCAGGGCCCTGGTATTACATGATTCTGAGAACTGGATGCCTTTACCTTTTCAAAAAACCCGATTCCTCGAATTTTAGTGAATCAATTCCACTCACTTTGTACAGGTGAGCATGCCAGTAATGATTCAATTAAATGTTTAGGTCAGTGTCGTTCACAATTGCTGTACGGGATCTAAAGAGTAACTCAACTGAATTAAATTAATGTCGCGGAACGTTTATAAGATTGGTTTTGGCCGGCTTAAAATACGGCGTAAAGTGATTGCAAATCAACCTAGAAGAGAAATACAACAATAGCCAGCGATGAGGCGTTCCAAGTGAGTCTTGCGAGCGACGAAGCTGCACACGTGATTCCGAAACCGGAGAACTGAGTAGGCTAATAGGCTGCTTCAATAGTAATCGTGTACTAAACAGTTCATCCTGAAGAAAAAGCGCACGCAAAACTCAGTACCCCTTTTGGAATTACAACGAAACCTCTGTTAAGCGGCTATCTTAGGGGTAACGGCTTGTGGCCGCTTAATTAATAGATGTTCGTCAGAAATTAGCATAATCTTTAGTAGAAACGTCAGTTTATTCTAAAACAAACACCTTTAGAGGCTTGTGACAACTTTCGCACAAGAGACAGCTCTAACACTGAACAAAAATACAGTACTGTTAGAAAAAACAAATTCTCCTCAAAATGTTGAGATGACAGAGATTCTCCCAACTTAACTTGAATAATCTAAACTATATGGCCTTTTTAAACTGAGTTGATTTTGTAACCGGAAAAGGCGGCAATGTCTGTAACTGAAACGGTGCATTACGGGTCCATAATTAATTTAAGAACATTTTGCAAGGACGTCTGCCGCTGAAAAGCCAAACTAAGTGTATTACACTCTTGGTGGCCGCTTAATAGAGGTGAAGTAATAGGAGAACCGTACTCTATTAATTAATAGAGGTTTGAGTTACAATATTATTCTACAATTATTTCGAGACTTTGATTAGGAAGGCCTTAGATAGCAATGTTGCTGACCAGCGGTTTTCGTTAAAACATTGGTTTGCTGGGGGTGCTTAGTCTCGCGGGCTCAGAAAACCTGGTTGTGGTCATTGCTATTTAAGGGTTTTCCTTTGATTACTGGCCACTTAATAGTGGGTGGCCGCTTAATGGAGGTTACACTAAATCATGGGCACTAATTGGGGACACTTCACAGAAATAAAATAAAATAAACTAAACTAATATCAAACAGGAGGATGGTTTTTGAGGAGACTGGGAACAAGCGGATTAAACGAAGAAAAACCTCTCGGTGCTGAGTAGAGAACCAACAAACTCAACCCACATATGACATCAAGTCCGGGAATGAAACCACGACCACTACGCCAGCTCTGCTCCCTTTGTCGCTGGTTGTACGTAATTGTTGAAGAGTCTTAGGGCCTGGCCAAACGGGAAATGTTTGGCGTTTAAACAACATCAAACATTGTTTGGTTACCAACCATTTTATCGTTTGGCCACCTCGTTTGGTGCTGTTTGATCGTGTTTGATAAAAATTGAAGGCCATCAAACATTCGATCAAACAACTAAAAATGAGTGAATTGCTCGCGTGATCAGTGTTTTCCACCGAAACAAACGTTGCGTTTGCTTAACAATAGGGAGATAAAGCAAGACAACAACAACGCCAACATCTGAAAACGTCTCCTCAGAATATAACGTAGTGCTATTGTTAACAATTTATGATTAATTAATTGTAAATTGTTTTTTCACGGAACACCTTAATAGCGCTGAGGAGCTCGTTTAACCACAGGGAGCCCACACAATCTGTTTGTGTACCTGTTTGTAATTTTATAGTAACTGTATGGGATTCACCGTTCGCCGATTTAACGTCGTCCAGTCAAAAAGAAGCAATCAGCAGAAGGAGGGTGTAGGATTTTGATTTTTTTTTGTAATTTCCTTCCACCTTTGTCTTTCGATTAAGAGGCACAGTAAACAGCGAACTCAAAAGCTTCAAAATCGCTCAAAATATATACCTTTTTGAGGCAAAAGTGCGACAGTGCACGGTAGGTAAGGTAATACAACGTTTATTGAGCATGCCCATGCACATATTTATCGATATATCGCTGCAGGAGAAGCAAACGGTGAATGCAATACTTTTATTACTAGTAACAGGTTTCAATTATATACTGAGCATGTCGCCCCTGTTTCCGATAAACGTCTGACAGATCGTCGCCCCTGTTTCTGATTTGTGTCCGGACAAAATCAATTTCTGAGCCAGGCATCAGATCTGCTTCAATGTTTGATTTTCAATCGCTAACCCGAACAGCACTTTGGCTTTCCGTGCGAATTTCCACTTCGTGACTCCTAGAACACCTTGGTCGTGTAGAACAATACCAATACCACTTTCGCGCCCGTTTAAGCAATACCGATACCACCTTGCGCCCGATTGAGCAAATCGAGATTGATTCCTCCTTCAATATCTACCAATTTAACCCTTTTTACGCGGGGACTTCTAGGTTGCCTCCTTGGCAAAACCCTGCGGGGGCAATTAAATTACAAACAGTTACACAAACAGATTGTGTGGGACTCCTGTGGTTCAACATGCGTCCGTGCATTCCGGATCGAATTGGAATTTGGCAGTGTTGGTTTTACTGGGGTGGGGAAAACCGGAGTACCAGGAGAAAAACGTCTCGGAGCAAGGTGACAACCAACAACAATCTCAACCCACATACTGCCGCCGGGACCGGAAATCGAACCCAGGCCACATTGCTGGGAGGTGATTTTCCCCCCTGCCCCACCCCTGCTTCGCCAAATGATCATTCCGTCTGGTTCACGTTGTACAATACGGGCGAACTATCCTGTAAACGGATTGTTGAAAACGGTTTTAAATTAAAGGTAAAAAAATAAACGTGTCGCACTTCCATGTTCACCATGTCGTTAAAACGTCAAATGTGGTTATTTTACGTTGTCAAAGAAATGCACTGAAATGCGTGCCGGTCGCACGCTCAGCAAGATTATTCTTTTTAACAAACATTCATAACCATTTTAATTTTGATTATTTTGCAATTCACGCTTTTTATTTAAATTTTCTCATCGCTTTCTTATCATTCATTTTAGCCGTCGAAGACTGCACTTCAGGCAGTTGAAAGCTCGTAGTTTTCAATCATTTTAGCCAGAGATCGTTTTTAAAATTTCAACCAAGATTATTTTTCCTTTTTTAATCAATTATATTCTTCTTTTGTGGACTTGTCCTTGTAGCCGTCGTGGCTAATAACTTGGGAGGGGGTGGGGGTTGAGGAGAAAGCCACTGACCGTGACGTGCTGGAGTGCTGGAGTTTTTAAATACTCTGCTATTTTTCATACCTAACGGGAAGATTTGCGTTTCTACGTTTTGTGAGTTCTTTTAATGTGTTATTTATTCTGAAAGACCATACTATATTGTAATTTTTATGCTCATTTTCCGCTGCAGAAATAGCGCTGAATGTCAAACATGCTGTGATATTTTCTTCGCCGCGAACTTTTCTGGCGAAATTTTTGCCTAGTGTACGGACTGAACGAACTTAGCTCTGGCGGCGATAACCTGTTGTCGTCATTACGCATGTCACTTCAGGGTTGAAGGCCAGTTAGTAATGATGAACCAGTTCAAGTGGGCAGATCAGGAGTCATGCAAAATACTTCATCTTCTCGATTCTGACTTCATGAAAAATTTCTTTACTCTCACTGAATAAATGTATTACTTTCTTTTCAGGTTACAATCAGTGACTCTACTGTCCTAAAATTCAAAAGCAATGAGCTGGAGAAAGTAGATTCTCGGTGACAAATAGTCACCAAGAAATATCCTAGACAATGGCATAGTGTGGCTTTCACACTTCGTGTAAGCCACACAATAACAGCCCTAGGTGTGTCGGGAAATCACTGGCACTGAATACTCTTGAATTCTTCGTGGCGGAATTAGCACCACGTTATTTACGCCTAGTGTGCGGCCAGCTTAATTCGACTTAACGATGTTCGAGAATGTTCCAGATTTCTGATCTGAGACACTCGGTCTTATTCCTACTCGTTTTCAACATTATCTCCACAGAGTATGTGATGCCACAGATGTTACCAAATATCAATGGGTGTTTAAACTTATTCATACGAAAGAAGTCAAAACGGTCCTTTTTGCTGTGGATACAGAGTTTGATCTGAAGGTAAATTCCATGATACAGTTATTAGAAACGTTTGGACTTGAGAATATTATAATGCATTTGATGATTTTGTAGAGATTCCATATCATTTTATTTATTTGCTTCTGTAAGTAATAGTTACAACAACAATAAGACTAAGATAACGGAGAGTAAAATGATATCCCCAATGAGTTAAACTACGTTTTAAGGAAAATGAGAACGCTAATACATTATATAAAATAAAGCGCTTTCAATTGAGTGTCGAAAGAAATTAGCGAATTGTTTTGGTTTATGATTACTTCACGCAGTGATTGGTTCAAAGTTCTTGTGCCACCTTTTCAACCAATCAGAAGTGAAAACAAAACCAAAACCAATCGTGGCTTGCGCGTGCACATTTTCCCGCGCTTTGCATCGGCTACGCGCAATTTCTTCGAGTTTTGATTGATTTACTGGATTGTCTCCGTCCTTTTTGATTGGCCAAAGTAAAAACTTTGGTTTTGGGTTTACGACACTCGATTGAAACTCTCTCTATTTAAACAATTGTGTAGTTGTGATGTTACGAATGTCAGCATCTCATCATCAAGGGGATCTTCTAACCCCACTAATTCCTTGAGTCAACCCTGGTTTTTTAGGGGGTCTTAAAAAAGAACTAACATCTTTTCCTCCCTTCTACTCACCTAACCTTCCCTGATCTTCTCCAGTACTTCTATCCCACCTCACCCTTCCTTCACACATCTATCCCCTCCCCTTGAATACCACTTATACCCCCCCCCTCCCCCCCCATCAACACAACACTACTCAGAGACGTTTCATATTTCTTAAGACCTTTCTTTATACTCAACAGAACTTGATACTGAACTCCCAAGCTCTGGATCTGCTTCCTACTCCTTAATACACCTGACCACCCAAGCAATATGATTACTCCAATCACTACAATGCGTGCCAATCCCTTAGCTGCATTGAATGCAGTGTCTGACACATTTGCAAACCGCAGACTAACCTTAACTCGCACTAAAAGCTAACTGTTTTAAAATGGTTGCTTAAACCTAATCACTAAGCTAAGCAGTAATGTGAAAAAAAAAGTAAAGTGGTGCATTTATATAGCGCCTTTATCACAAACGTCTCAAAGGCGCTTTACAATGATCAATTTACCCCCAGCGGACTGGAAGCATATACAGGCGCAAATGGCAGCCGCTTCTAAGCAGTCCATGCATGCTGGTACTCATTTTACCGACCTCGGAAGGATGGAAAGCTGAGTGAACTTTAGTGGGAAAGAAGGTCGCCAAATATTCCACTCTCGGCAGAACCGGGAATGGAACCCGGGACCTTAGGGTTGGAAGGCAGAGATCTTACCACTGCGCCTCCCTCCGCAGTTAACCGTAAACACGAAAAATTATTGTTGCAGTAAATGATTATTATTGTCTTTGAGAGCATTAGAGCCAACAATCTATCACAATAATCTTCAAATGATTTCTTTATTTATTTTATTCATACTCTATAAAATTAATTACAGAAAGATATCCAAATATGTTAAAATGGGCAGTGTTAAACCTGTAATCGGGGTTTGAACCCGTGACCTCGCGATGCCGGCGCGGCGCTCTAACCAACTGAGCTAAGAAGCCACTGATGTTGAGATAGAGATGGTCATTGTGGGTTCATATGTTTCCGTGATGAATGAATCAATTCATGGAATGAATCAATCAATTCATCAAAGAGATCCGCTTGTTTCGTGCGGATCAGCGATACTCATCTGACGATTTCAAAAACACAAAGAGTACTGGTATTTCACGTTCGGGTCGGAAATCTCCCACCTATCATTTACACCGTCTCCTGCTTTCAATCCACGGCAGACTAGAGTCAATCTCAACAGGGTCTTCCTTCCCCGCTGATGCGGCCAAGTTCATTCCCTTAGCTGCGGTTTCGCTAGATAGTAGATAGGGACAGTGGGAATCTCGTTCATCCATTCATGCGCGTCCCTAATTAGATGACGAGACATTTGGCAACGCAACTGCACGCACACCCGAGTGATTCCCGAGCGTCCAGGCTACCCATTTCATCCATGCCAGACCACACATGGTGAGGCATGTATTGGGGTAGCGCCTCAATCGGCGACCTGTCTGTGGGTCTCGGCTGCCCGCTTTCACAACCCACTCACCGTCGGTACCGCTACTCCGAGGAGTACACTTCCGGCTCACAAACCATAGCAGTTAAACTGAAGAGATCGGTAAATGGCTGCAGTTGATGCACAGCTTACCACAGGAGCTTACCGATGAGGGCTGCTTGGGATTTGCACTAATTTTGGCTAATGCTCAACCATTCCGACCGCGACTCTGCACCTGGGTGGCTCTTCGCTGGTATTTTGCGGGCCGGTTGCTGCGAGAAGCTCGTTTACGCGGCTGTGTAAATGCAGTCATGCTCACTCTCGCTTTCCACAAACAGTGGTGGGTAGGGCCCCAAGTTCACATAGGCGAGGATCGCAGAATAACTGCACCCGGCTACAAAACCACTTTCCACTAAAAAAGATCGGTTTTTGGCGGCGGATTCAGAGACGCCTAGCAGTCACCCCAAGGGATGCCTGTTATATACTTTTCGCGGGTCGGCCCGGGAAGAAACATCTCGTAGTTACTTCCGCTGGTTACCCTACGCAATTGCTTAAATTGCGTTCACAACTGCGAGAATCATAGCTTCACTTGATTTCATATCCGCAGTTCTATATGTGATTAATTTGATTCATTGATTCATTCATCAAGGGAACATATGAACCCACAAATGACCAACTTTCAACATCAGTGGCTTCATAGCTCAGTTGGTTAGAGCGTCGAACCGGCATGGCGAGGTCACGGGTTCAAACCCACCCTGAATCTTTCAGGCTTCTCTACGTAATTGCTAAAATTGCGTTTACAACTGCGAGGATCATAGCTTCACTTGATTTCATATCCGCAGTTCAAATATATGGTTCATTTCATATATCGTTTTATCATTAACATAACTATGGTGCTTTTACACAAAGGATGTTGGATGGTTTTTTATATGTGATCATAAAATAATTGGTAAGTATTTAATAATTATGACCATATCAGGAAGTTTAATAAGGGCAAGATTTACGTAATGGAGAGTAACATGTACTGAAAGATAGATTAGAGACTGGGCCTGTGCTCTCGAAACATCATCTTTTACTTAAATATGGTTAATTTACTTTTATTTGAAAGAAAACAATGAGTTAACGACGTTTGTTTTTGCGCATCTTCTGCAGAAATGGAAAGACGCAATCATAAAAGATAAGGAAACATTCTGCGGTTCCGAGTAAGTAGAACACCAACGTAATTCTTAGGGGATATTTACATTAGTCCGGGACAAACTCAGACCGGTATGAACTTGTACCGGTATGAAATTTGAAGCTGTTTACATGAAACCGGGGCGAAATGCTTGGCGCCTGGTCTCGGGACGAAATTATATCTTTTGTCCAGTAAATATAACGCTGACCCAAAGCATACAGGCTTTATATGAGAACGGTACGAACTCAGACCTATACTAGAGTTTCTTCCCTCGGTCTAGCAACTGAGACGAACTTGGGTCAGATCGGTCTGAATAGTCCATTTTACAGTTGTGTGCTTAGTTTCCTGGCCTATGAATGAAATTGAGGCTGGAGTTGACCTTGTTTTGATAGAAACCTCACTGCTTTTCTTATTTAAACTCTTTTTTAATTTTTACAGCAACTTTAAATTTAATACGATACTAAATACAGAGCATTTCACCTTACAGTACATTAGTTGATATTTCAAAGGGACAAGTATATATAGGAGAGAAAGGAATTAAAACTAGCAAGACATAAACAGAAATAAAAGACGAAAAGGAAAAAGTAGAAGAAGTGGCACATACTCTCAAACAAATGTATTTGGGGCAGCTCATGCACAGAGTGTTGTCCATTTTGCTCAAAAACTCAGCAAACTCAAAACTCAGTTCGATTGACCGTATTTTGGAATAGGAATACATGGAATAGGAACCATAAATCCTTCGTTTTTACGGAGATTTACATTAAAATTGTCAAACACCTGCTAAAATTCTATATTGAACATATCTTTATTATCCTTGTTGTTTGAAAATGCCAAAGCATACGCTTTTAAATCATCACTCCACGTATTCTTTGTGTTATTTTTAAAAGCAATTGTACGTTCACAAAGCATCTTTTCATTAAGTAACAAGCTGAAAATCAGTTCAAAAAGCTGATATTTTGCAATGATAACAAAATGGTCCAGGGCATTTAAGGCGACATGTTTTGATCGCTTTTCGTTCCACCAGCTGATTAGCATTCGCCAAAAAGTTTGAGTTCTGGGACATTCATATAGAAGATGGAGTAAATTTTTGTGGGAGTGGTTACAACGATCATATCTCGAAGATGTTTTCAAATTCATTTTGTAAAGATTGTTGTTAGTATACGTAGGTAGGATGTTATGTATCACCTTATATTGAAAAGACCGTAGCTTGTTTTCCATTGTGACCTTGAAGGGTAATTCATAGATAGCTTTAACCGGGAGATTTTGTTTGACTAGTTTGATTTCTACATTCGGGGGTCTGACTTTTCCAACACAAGCATTTTACGAGCAGTTTTGGCAGTTACATTCGCATAAGTAAGGTTGTGTTCGTCACTATTATTAAAAGTTTCTTTTTAATTAAGAATTGACCTTTTCCATGCATCAGGGATCGCAGAATTATCGAAAGGAGACCATTATACGTTAGAAAGTCCACTGACAAACCGCATTTTTGTTGAAAATCGGATCTTGATAAGTTTCTGCTTTCGTTTAAAAGGTAGTAGATTTTAATAAACTCTTTTCTATACCATAGCGAATAAAACGCTGGTTTCCCGTCCATTCTTATAAAACTGTTATTCCAAATAGTTTCATGGTGGTAGTCCCTAACCGTGGAAGGGTTTCTAGAGTATAGCTCCTGCCAAACAGTCAATATATCGATGTAAAATGTTGGCACATGTAGGTCCAAATTTAAATCTCGTGTGTCAAATTACAATCGAAGATAAATTGACCCCCATATTGAGATGTAACTAAGGAGAAGACAGAGCACCATCCACTGCCATCTGCCTCACATAAGCGTTTAACCCATGCTGCTTTAAGCGATTTATCCAACATGGTGAAGTCAACCATATTAAGACCACCCTTATGTACAGGACCTATGAGGGTGTGGCATTTTACCTTATCTGGCTTAAAGTTCCAAATGAATTTGAAACAATTATTATTGACTTTTTCAGCGAATTTCGGAGGAACTGTAAAAACAGACGTGTTGTAAACTAGTTTAGATATGGCGAGTGTCTTAACAATACAAATCCTTCCTATAAGAGTTAAATCCCTGGTCGTCCATTGATTTAAAACTTTTTTTAGCGTCACAAGCTTTTCTTCGAAATTAATTCTGTAACTGTTGGTGGTGTCATAGGCGATGGCGACATCAAGCGCAAATATATATTCTTATGGCTACCCAATGTGAAATGGAGCGTGCTTACCTAAGTCCAAGCCACTTCACTTCCGTTTTTAAGGAATTTAATTTCAGAGCAGAACAGGTTCCAAAATCATTTAAAGAGATTAATATTGAATCGGTGGTTGGTAGAGCACTCATTCTTTATAAAAGCTGTAAGGTCATCTGCATACATACTTAGTTTTAATTCAGTCTCATTGAATTTCAAACCACAGACATTTTCATTTAGTCTGATTGCTTGGGCAAGCACCTCAATTGCCAAGACAAAAAGAAGCCCTGAGAAGGGGCAACCTTGTCGAACACCTCTATAGAGCTGGAAAAAGTCTGACGCGTAACCATTGCTCATAACACAGCTAATTAGCATGACAACAACATCATTAACATAAAAGAGGGAGGTCTTTATCCTAACAGGGTCAACACCAGCTTCACTTTCATTTAAAGGCCAGGTAACTAAGCACACAACTGTAAAGAGGTATATTCATTGTCAGGCCGGTTTCATTTAAACGCAGCAAAGAAATGTATGGAGGCCGATACGAACTCATGCCGCTCTGAGTTCGTCCCGGTCTCAGGCAAATGCCCCCCTAAGAAAAAAAAAAACGGTTGCATAAAAAGACAAGAAATTGTTAATTAAATGATATAAACGTATACCTTCGATGTGCGGGATATAGACAAATGATAGAAGTGATCCTCGTACTTGTATCTAGACGATTTAAGCAATTGCCACTTATAGACACTGAATTCAGGCGGCTTTAAACGAGATTCAAACCCGATGACCTCTGCGATGCCGATGCAATGCTCATCTACTATAGCTCAGTCAGTAGAGCATTGCACCGGCATCGCAGAGGTTCATGGGTTCGAACGGCCGCCTAACATTTTCAGCTGTCTACAAGAGGCAATTGCATGGCTTCCAATCCCGCTGAAGCCAGCTGAATATCACTTCTCTATTTCGTCTATAAACCCGCACTTCAAATGTATACATTTACTTCAAACACAACGTACATTGTTTCAAAGTTCTCAGACTCCGCACGCAGTTAGTGTATAAAGTGGGTGTTTTATGTCTGCATGGAGAGTCATGTGGATCGAGAATATTTCATGCAATTGAATAAAAGATTTAGAGCCATCTTGAAGTCTAGCCTTTTGAATAGTTTGTTTGATTTTGAATGGCCACGTTTGACACGTTTCTCGGTTATTTTTAATCGCAGACAATCGCATGACTATACATATATTGGGGATGATCATGACGTAACGCAGAGACCCCTCCCCCCTCCACCGAAAGTTGACAAAAGAGAGCGCCCTCCTGCATCACTTCCCACTGGTCCTACGACACGAACACCACTGAGACCGCATCCTATTTCTGATCCTAAACCATTCCTGGGTAAAGATCAAGAACATTCTTCGTCGCCTGTTTTTCCCAAACAAAAAGGTCAAATACTGAACAGGCCTGCGGCGAGTTTGCCTCGTCGCACTAGTAGTCAAGAGTTGCCGACTCCAAGCCGGATACCTGACAGGAAAAAAATGTCAAGAAGCTCTTCAGAAGCGTGCATAACGAGCAAGCAATCGCAAGGGAACGATTTCGATAACGTGATTAAACAGTTGCAACTCCCTACTTTATCGCTTATTCACGAAGGAGGTAATCATTATGTTGTCTCTCTTGCAGTAGATTTGAATTTAAAATGTTGTTGTTTATGTCATCCGGCCTCTCCCACTCTTTTTCAGTGATAAAGATTCTGCAGCATCGAGAACGCGGCCGCCAAGCGTTTTGGTTTAGCACGTGCGTTTTTATCATAGTACTTTGCTTTGCAGTGTCCCATCAAAACAACGACAACAACAACAACAACAAAAACAACAATGACAAAGGACTTTACGGTACAACGAAGTGGAATGATATTTGCATTTTTAGATGCCTTTTTCACAGCATTCAGCAGTCATTTCTAAACCCTCCAAATACGTAGTTTCCGCGTCACCGGCATTGCATACTGGTGTGCGATATCTCTGATTCTTTTGTGCGTCCACCAGAATTTGTACTTTTTAATATTGTCAAGCGTAAGTGACTGGTCGCAGACCACCAATAATTCCTCGATAGAAGCTCGAGAATTTTACCGTAAGTTTACTAGTAAATATCACGCATTTACCAATTTACTGAAACGTCGTTTTCAAAGCGAGTCTCAGGACGACGATAAAGTCGGAAAATTGTTGTACTTAAATGCGAAATGTAGATCATCTACGTATACAATCCTTGACAAAATTGTTGGGACAATATGGTCAATAAGCACGAGCGGTTTCAATGACAATGCATGGGCACAACTTTTCCCCCTCTCCCAAACGTTGTTGATTTGAGTCCCGGAAATATTAAGAAAAGCTGCAGTTGGTTTGAACATGGCTTGGCCGGGGTGGATAGGGGGCCACTTGAGATGCCGTTATGACAAGGATTATATTCTACAAGGTACACGTTTTACTGAAGCGATTTTTGCGCTCATTATTGAAAGTTCCCAAGACTTTTTGGCCACCACTGTAATTACCACCAGAAAACTCCACATTTTATCTATATGAAGCTGAAAAAAAAAGAACTAACTGTAGCCAAGAGAATTTTCTCTTGCTCAGTAACCAATTTTTTTAGCTACCAGCTTACAGACCCTTCTCAAAGCCACGCTGAAACAACTAAGGCTAAAACCGATAGGTAGCCCATGCCATTCATTGTCAACTTCAATTACATATTTTTTTTCAGGTACCGAGCCGCCAAAGGTCCCTTCTAGACCAGGTAGAGGAAGGTAAGCGATTTCATCACTATAGTAACCTCCGCTGACAAGCACAGATTAAAGGCGCTTTTCTTCAAAGACCCGAAAAGGTTTTGCGGAAAAACCCCAAAATTTCTAACAACCACTTGTGAAACGTTTTATAAACAGCTAGTCTTTGAAGTGGTTTTTTTTCTAAACAAGAGAAAAACACGACTTAAAAAAAAAAAAACTTACTTCCTCTTTATGTACAGAGATCCTCCAGACGGTTGCGAGAATGAAAGAGGCAGACAAAGAGAGGTAACAAAGCTGAAATGATGTATTTTTTAAAGGAGATATTTTATGACTTTTCAAAAACTGTAGATATCAAAATCTAAGTTCCCACTTGTCGACTTATTGAAATCAAAATAGATCTACGAAATGCGTATGGGTTTATTTGACGTGCGACTCCCTTTAATTTATAGGTTTCTCGAGGTAGAGGTGCTCCTTTTATACCAAATTCGTATAGCACAGAAATGACGAAGGAAGACGCAGCAAGGTGAATATGTTGCCGGTAAAATCCGTTCTCTAACCAGGTCAAATTGGTGATCCTGATTTTACCTAGGTTGAATATGCACCTTTTACATGAATTGAAGAAACTTTCTTTGGAGCCTAAATTAAGCATAGAGAGAAATTAGGGTCAGGTTAGGATTTGTTTTGGTTATTATACATGCATTTCAATTGACTTATAGTCATTGTATATACATAAGGAAATAATTAAAAGAATTGTGCAGGGTTGGTCAAAACGGATTCAACCTGAGAACAAATATAGGGGCAAAGCGCGATGTTTGCAAGGTAAAAGTTTGTCTGGTATAAAAATAAAGGTTTGCTCGGTCATAAGTGTTTTAACGCAAACATCACTTGAAAACGAACTTTTGTGTGATCATAACTATTTTGCGAATTTTCTGCTTGTTATGTACTCAACAGAATGTCACGTTTCTGATTGGGCAATGACAAATGGATAATTAGGTCATAAAGTGCAACAGGGGTTATAGAGTGCAATACGGCAGTTGCTATGGCAACACGGCGATGGAGTATAGTAATAAAGAAATCTTATGAACTTGCTCTTGATGGTTTGAATGTTTAGAAAGTGCTCTCTTGCGTGCAATTTTGAGAACTTTCAAAATATCACTCGCGCTCATAATCCACGAAACGCAGGAACAAGTTTCATCGATCAATAAAGAAATCTTCTTTAACTTGCTTGCTGTCTTAAATTGTTCTAAAAAATTCACTCTACGTGTCCACTTTGCAGAGCCTTGGAGGCAGAACCATTGGGAACTTACTTGACTCGCCCGAGCCCAAACTCAGAATCTGGAAGGGTAAGCTCACATGATACTGCACAGAATATTCGTTACCGGTTGATGATAAGATCGAAGACTCGATGATAACCTTAGTGGTGACCGTTGGAGGGCGTAGACCCCCTTAACGCATGCGCAAAATTAAAGGAGGGTTCGTAAACACAAGTCCCAGCCATAAAACAAGATCTAAACGTCGAGTCTAACTCTTACAAAAACGCTACGACAGCAAGCAGTGATGGGTCATAGATGCAGAGATGGCTAGAGTGAGTGAACGCACCGGTGGCTCAGTTGGTTGAGCATCGGGCTGCCATGCGGGAGGTCGGGAGTTCGACTGCGGCCGGACCAACACTCAGGGTCTCGGATAAGGATTACAAACCGTAGGGCCCGTCTCACAAATGTCTTCCCTGTCCATTAATTCCTTGTGGGACGTTAAAAAACCCACACACTATTCGAGAAGAGTAGACCATGAAGTTCCCGGTGTTGTGGCTGTCCTCTGTGAGTATATGGGTGTGTGGGTATAGCAGGTTCACATCAGCTGAATAGCTGCCAAAACTTCAACCTGCTCAAACAAACAAATAACAAACAAACAAACAGATAATATTGTTTTTATTCCCTATTCACTCTCTCTAGTCTTTGTCAGTGCGTGACCAAACTGCTCAGAATGCAGCGTGCCTTGTAAGGCACTATAGGATATTCTACAAAGAGGTTTGTGCTGTCATTTAGTGATTCATGTGAAAAGATAGTTAATGCGATGCCTTGTGTCTTTTATGAAAAAGATGCAGAGAATGTTCATATGAATAATAGACCAATTCTGCTAACTCAGTGTTGTACCCAATTCAAATCTTTTGGGAATAAAATGTTTTGTTCCAAGTATTTCCATATCATTTAAATGTGAATGCTTCATTGTCATGCAAATTCATTACACAAAGAATCCTAACCCCGAGAGATTTGAATTGGGTACAACACTGACTTAGCCGAATTGGTCTATTACAAGTGAAAACAAACTTTTAGTGGGTGTTTAATTCCTATCCCGAGTTTTTGAACTCAGTTGATGGAAAAAATGAGGAAACCGCCGCTAAATCGGTCTGTATCAACTCATGGGTATGTATGAAAATTGTACCTTGGAAATTGTCGAGACCTCACCCACTGTTTTTTTTAAAACATAAGGAAATCGTGAATAGGGAATCGTGAATACTGTCACGATTACTTTCGGAACTGTACGTTAAGTTGTAGCATACGGAATGGCAAGCTTACAAAAACACGTTGCTCAACCAAGTTTATCATAGGCTCAGTCTCCAGCCGTGGGTGTGGGAGGATCGCGGGCGCACCAAGACACCCACGGCTGGAGACTGAGCCTAAGTTTATCGCAGCTATTTGTGTTTCATTAAAAGCTAGTACATCATTGGATAATGCAATGAATTCTACAGTTTTGATTGGCTTAGCCATCATGGTATGTAAACTATTAGTATGTAATTACATAGGCGATTATTGAAAATTCTCTGCGCTGATTGGTTACACTTGAGGTGATTAGTGTGGATAATGAAATGGTGACGAGTGAAATGAGGGTATAATTTCACGCGCGTAAAAAAAGGTTCAGGAAATTATTTGGTTTTGGACAAAAGGCAAGGGAAATTATTCCCTAATTTCACGAGTATACCATTTGAATAGCTATTATCATTTAAACTGAACTACGGATATCAGATTTCAAGCGTTTTCATTGGCTCGCCGGACACAGACTATCAGTTCATATACCTGCTGTTCCTAATATGGTCCAGGAACGCGTCATCAATAAAGCGAGCTGAAAACATTTTTGCAGCTCTGAGAAAAAGTGGCCGACAAAAGAAATCCATGCTTTAGTCGACAATACATGGAAGATTTTTATTTATCCTGGAGTTTTTAATAAAACAATTATTCTACTTGGGCTGGCTGAATATAAAATGATTATAACCAACTCGGTGCTACGCTCCTCGTTGGTTATATATCACTTTATATATCCAGCGCGCCCTCGTAGAATAATTGTTAAAATATCATGGGTGACAAATTAAGTCGCGTCGTAAGAGGCGGGCTATTTTCAAACCTGGACGCCATTTTGGCACCGTAGCCAAAGTTGCCATGGGAACATTGCAATTTCACGTGTGAAATTATAAATTAACGCTGAAATTTCGCGCCAAAATTGAGGAGTAATTTGTCACCTATGTTGCTTTTATGCGATAACACCTAAACTTTTTTTTTTTTTCAAAGTGGTGGCAAGCCCTTTTGTCATAGTGATAGACGAAGAAATTAATTGTTTTAAAGAAAATGTATATTTTTCAAATAGTCACCAATGTAGTTACACTAAACAATTAATTACCTGAAGTGTTGTGAATATCGGTGAATAATTGTTAATTATTATACCATACTCGTCAAATATCAGTAACTTTTCGCATCAGCTTTTTTGGGAATATTCATCCATAATTTGTTGGCGTTTTTAATAAAATAATTATTCCACTCACGCTTGACAAATATGAGATCATTATAGCCAACGAGGCGCGTATCTCATATCCTACGCGTGCCCGTGGAATAATTATAACTTATTTCTTATTTAAAAGGGCTCTGTCGCAAAATTTAACCAAATTCAGTGATTGGGAAATGACAACCAAATCGAGCGAAACGTAAAAATAACTACTTAAGGCCGTGACAACAACGGAAGGTTTGAATACGGCAGCAAATACATAAGGATGCAGGAATGAGCAAAATAAGATTAAACTGGTTGCAATTGCGGTTTATGTTTATCCTGATTGTTTCTGATAGTTGATCTCTATTGTTTGCAACTTACTATGTATGCTCGCGGGATCGACAGACATTTTTTTGTTACAAAGCCTTGATATGTGTTGTTTAATTAAAGGCCCACATTGGCCCAAAAGTCATTGCAGTCGTTTGTTTTTGTTTTCAAATGACAGCTTCAGTCTCGACCCCAGAGCTCTTCTTTTGACTGAGGGAAAGAAGAGCTCTGGGGAACCCTGAAGCAAGGTGTCTTCTCATTGGTTTTCGTGAAGAACAATCAAAATCGTCTCTAATTGGTGCATTCATGTTAGCACGAGGAGTGAGCAGCCGCAGTAAGATTCAAATAGCCAATTTTTGGCAATGAGAACCCTACGGCGCATGTTCTCCTACAGAGAGTTTCCCAGAGCCTTGGGTCGATCCAAGGCTCTGGTGACGAGAATGATGACGGCTTGTCCAAATGCGTGATCTGGTTGGCTGAATGCACTCAGGCGAATCACGCGGGAAACAACATGTCAGCTATTGGGGTAGTTTCGTGTTACACGAAATCCAGTCTAGGTCGCAATGACTTTGGACGAATGTGAGTCTCAAGAGAGGATAGACCATAGTTTTTTAAAATCTATTTTTAGTTTCGCAAAGCTATTGTAAGTTCTCATTTTCCATGTAGCGCGGTTAGATGATCAGGGCCGTCATTACAACTGGCCAATCAGGTTCCTCTATAAGAATAGCTGCGTAACTGAACCATGCGCTAAAATTAGATTTTAAAAAAACTATCATTGATAGAGGTCGTATATGCGGTTTCCGCTCTCTTAACTGAGCCTCTCTTAGTTTACGTTAAGTTGCATGGCGAGTGGGCCTAAGGGCGAGTAGTTTATAAACCTCCACAAAATGCAAAATGAAGCAACTGAGTCTCTCCCTCAATTGAAGGATTATTCTTAATTGTCAATTTGCTCCAAATGAAGTATTATCGTTCATTTTGGACACTGAAAGCTTGATGGGGATCATGGGAAATGAACATATTTCTTTGAAAAAGACGAACTCCAATGTCTGGACTCGCAGGACTCGAACCTGGGAACGTTAGATTAATAACTTCTTCACTTAACCACTAGACGACCACATCGCTAACTGCCAGAATATTAATTTTTTTAATATGTGTATTTTTTTCCCCTTCCGAATGACGGTGTACACGTGTATTATGACCCCATAAGAATCAAGTTTAAACAGGAGAAAATGTCGGTTACCAAACCTCAAGAGAAACCTAACCATTTTAAAATCAAGCACTAGACTTAACCACCATATATTCAGCAATGATTACATATATACTAATTAGAGTTGGTAAATAATTGTTACAATTTTCAGCTAGTTGATCTTTGGTGGAGAAAAACTGTTCCTTCAAAGTGGGTTCTCCGGGTTCAAATCCTTTCCAGGGATTGCTTTTACGTTTTTCTTTTTATCTGCTACCACAAGTCCTGGGACAGAGTAATCTAAATGGAGGATTACGCTTCATTTGGAGCAAACTGAAAATGAAAGTTAATCCATCATTTGAGGAAGAGATCGTGTTAAAATGAAGTTCACTGACGTGACAGCCCCTCCAGGTTAGAAGGGGAAAGGTTGTTTCGTCTTTCATAAAGTGCTTGCATCCCAGTATGCTGCAATCCTGGGCAAAGTGTCAGGCCACCAGTCAGCTACGCGTACTGAATAGATGATTTGCAACCAATCCCTAAAGACACAGATAACAATTCTGCAATGTACAATTGCTGGTGGACGAACAGGGAGCAAATGAAAGATCTTTTGTTTTTGTCCACCAACATGGCGACGATGACGTAACGTGAAAACCACCTCAGTACTGAATACGTTTTTGACATATATTTCTATTTCTATTTCCAGACTCGCGGGTACGCCCTGGATACGAAAGGACCATGGTTTGGCAGTATTCCAGAAACTCTTGAATATTACCATCAAACTGCGCTTCCAAATACCAAGCAAAAACTCTGTTATTCCTATGTACCAAGTCTTAAGTAACAACACTGAGAAACACTAGGTGTAACTGTTACGAACCTTTTTTTGGAAATTCTGTAAATAGTGTTTATTAGAAATTGTGGTTTGGTTTGAGTTAAGTTGGGGTCTGCTTTCGTTATCGAACGTATTTTACTACTTTTCAAGTGACATTCAATGAAAATCCACCAAGAACCCGAAAGTTGTTCAAACGAAATTTAGACCAGATTTCATGCAAGAAAACTCCTGCAATTGTCTGGACAACGTGTTACTTTGGGATCATTTTCTTGTCCTTAATTACAACGATTCTGGCAGTTAATACGAAGAAAGATTCCCTTGTTGCAGAGGCCTCGTCTCTCTTGCACTTGCCGGAATGATGGTGAGGAGCAAACAAGACTTCTTCCCTGGGTAGAAATTGATTGTATTGAGCATGTGCAGCGGTTAATTAGCGACTAAACTGTGTTGTGTCATTTAAACCCAGCGGAATTATTTTAAAGGAATGCGCTCAGCCAGAACACAGCATACTCAAGTCACGCATAACATGCATGAAGCATTCTTTTTGACCAGCGCCGTCCATAGTCATAGACGCGCGCTGGTTGAATCATAGAGAGTTTGCACCAAGAGCATAAGTCTCTTTCTTCTAGCGCTGCAAATCTAAGAGAAAAGAGACCGCTGTCTGCTAAGCGGAAACGAGAAAGAGGACCCGTAGTCTGTTCCGAAATAGGCGCATGTTTAGAGGGGGTCCAGTTTTGTTACCGCTGACAAGAACTATTCAACGTCTGTCGTTTCAAATACTTGGCCAGCTAAGGACATCACAGAGGGGAATGAGTCGGGGATTTCGTGGTTTGAAACCAGTGAAAGGTCGTTATTCTAGCCGCTATCCGAAACAACAATCGCAGCCTAAGTAGACAAGAAATTTACGGATCTCGTTCACACCGGCAAATGTCTAATTTATTAAAACTGTATAGCAGAGATCTTGTTAGCTGGGCTCCAGTGCACCAATTTGAATTGCTTGTCTCGGATGCTTCTTGGTAGGTCCTGGCATTTGAAGTCTTACTCAGACTTTGAAACTAGTCCCGAATGTCTGCACTGATAATTGATCGTCTGTCTGGCATTAATTTTTTGTGGTGAGCGCAGCGCTAATTATGAGAATACTTGGATTTATGATTGCCGATTACCTGTCCTCTTGCAATGGTCTTCTCGCTAAAGTCAAACTCTTCATCTCTATGCAATAAGCGCATTCAAAATTTCCTCCTGTTACTGTTTAAGGGTCTTTTTTTTTTAAATAATTTTTCTGCTTATATGTAAAATTAGTTTTCGCTCCGGTCTTCTTCTTATGATCTTCGCGGAAATTTTTCAAAATTTGTCCCTCAGTAATTAAAACCTAGAACAACCAGTTATGGTCTCAATTCTTTTTTTTTTACCTATCAGCTAAGTTGTGGAATGCTCTACCTGATTTTATCCGTACCACTAAGTATACAGGTTTTGACATGAGAATCCAGGGCCGCATTTTGCCCGTTTTTTAAAAAAACTATCTATCTTTAAATGTTATGATCCAGGTGATGTGATCAACAAAACAACAAGTGCCGCACTTGTTGTGCGGTACGAAACTAGTTAGTAATAAAATGCCAAGTCATCCCTTTTGTTGATCACATCACCTGGATCATATTAACGCTCTGGTTCTACTATTGAGCACTCTATCAGCAGACGTGCAACAAATGAAATGATATATCTTTAAATGTTATGTATTTAGTTGTATATCCGTATATGTGATGTATTTTAGCTTGAAGTGTAATGTCTCGAACATATTAACTCTTGCAGCTACTCTAAAATTCGAGATGAAATAAAGTTTATGTATGTTTTTATGTTACCTTTAGCAAGGCGCGTGCGTACACTTTGTAATTCTCGACTCCACCTGCAGTGCGTGCCATATTGAAGATACAATGACTTTTTCGAAGAATACTAAAGCGATCGAAATCTTACGTTAAATTGACAAGGGAGGAACTCCGCTGTGAGTAAGTAAGGGATCTACCTCATATGGTCTTGGGGCCGACATTTCTCTCCCTCACTGCCGTACCGGGAGGAAGGTCGGTATCTGAAAATAGCGAAGGGCCAACCCCGTCCGAAAGCGATGCACGGGACGAACTTCCGGGCTGACTTCTCTAGTACAACACTTTGGCGCGATGTCCAGAAGTACTGCGTTTTTCTCTCTTGGTCAAACATTCCGTTAGCGCATGCGTAAATGTTCTGCCTCTCGGATACGTATCATACCAAAAAAAATGCTGTTTTTTTTTACAAGGAATTGACATTTCAGTTGATTCTACAGGCTTAAACGTAAGGTAAGAACCGTGTCTGGTCTGCTTGAAAGAGAGGTGAGAGATGGTTTCATGCAGACTGGACGCCTAAAATGCTTTGCTGTTAGCATGACAGTTCACGAGTGAAGTTGTCTCTCTAGCCTTTCTGTGGATGAATACCAAGACCTACGGATACAATTTGGGCAAGTTTTGAAAGCTAAAAATTTCAATCGATGGGGTATTTTGCTGGTGGGGACTGCCGGATAACCCGAAACTTAAAAAAATCTATGAAATGGGAATCGATGGACTTTCCCTTTTGTGAAATGACACAATTACACAAAATCCCTTTTGGGAATGGACGAGGCAACTTGAGAAGCTCGAGACTGGCCCTCATCAAATGGCTGAAGCGCGGCCGGAGGAAAAAGTGAGAAGACGATTTCTAGCCAGATACTAAGGAGTAGCCGTGGTGTGTCCTATTAACGTAGACTTTTGATTTGCAATCAAGTTTTTATCATAGAAAGCTCGCGACAAAGTATTCGAAAACTACATTGTTCCGCTCAAGTTTATGACTGAGTGGTGAAAACCAAAGTCCTTCACCGACCAATGACCAAGTTATAAGAGGCATGTATCTAGGGCGCGTTTGACGACGTACACTTCTTTTTCGTGTGCTGGAGAACAGACATTTCAATCGGCAGGAGTTTATCAATGGGAACCTCTTTCTCAAATACTTGGCCTAGGAGTCAACCTATCCCGTGTAGATTTATTTCTCCCTTGGAAGATTCAGCACGCCCACTGTTGTAAAAGCTCATCTCCCTTGGGAGATTCAGCACACCAACTGTTGTAGAAGCCCTTGGGAGATTCAGCACACCCACTGTTGTAAAAGCTCATCTCCCTTGGGAGATTCAGCACGCCCACTGTTGTAAAAGCCAATCACAACAAAGCTATCTCAGCGTCGAGGCAAATATAATACTTTTCGCGGGAAAAACCTGTTACAAAAAATAAATTTACTCGGAAAAAGGTTGACTCAAGGAATGAGAGGATAGAGAGACTCCCTTTGATGAGATCCTCCGATTGGTTAATTTAAAACAGAGGCCCTTTAGTTCGTTTGGTATTTTGAAATTCCCGACGCAATGTTTCGTGTTAAAGAGAAACAAAAAATAACTTTTGGATTTTTCGGTGAAGGGTACGGGGCCATAGATCTTTGTCGCGATCATTTGGGGAGATTAAAGGTTTGAAATATTTTTATCGGGATTATGGTAACCGTTACGTTATTATGGCGATTAAGATTCAAGGTGGTTTTTTTCTTTTAAAAATCCATTCAGATTTCCCTTGTAAATTACAATAGGCCACTTCAATAAGCATTGTTTCCAGTTTCCAGTTTCTCTTGAGACTTACAATGGTCCCAAGAGAAAACAAAAACAATATGTTTATGCAAAAGTTGGGGGGCAAAAAAAAGAGTATTATGCTCTGCACTGCGCAATTTCCTTTGGAGAAACTTTAAAATTTCCACTCGGGATCATTCATTCTCTCGGGGGGGAAAGCTGAATAATTGGACCTCGATTATTCATTATTCTTTGTG
>NC_090874.1:6198659-6211159 GCF_036669935.1 Montipora foliosa
CGCCCGACGTTATGTTGCGTGGGGCAATTCTCAAGAGACTCACTTCCCGAAATTAACCAATCGCAATTTTGCGGCCGCCAGCGGCCGCAGAAATGAAAACAAAGGGTTTTTATGTAGGTGTTTATTTCCCTTTCCCCAGTACCCTCCTGTTTTCCTTCCCTCACCCTCCCCTTTTAACGCCTGCCACGCAGGCTAGCTCAGTTGGTAGAGCAAGTGCAGCTCAATCTCGCGGTCATGGGTTTGGATCTAGTTCATGCCAGCCTGGTTTTTTTTGCAACTGCGTAAGTTAAGTTGCTCAAACAATTTCGATGATCTTTCTCGCCGATAAGTGAGTCCAAAATGTAGGCAAGCACTACGTGCAAGAAAACATGCACAAAAAATAGAGGGAATAAAGACAATAAAAAGCTTGCATTTAGAACTAAAAGCTTCACTATTTTCTGCAGCAATAAAGGTATAAATTTGGAAAATGAGGTCAAAGGGAACTAATGAAGCCGGTTACATGACTAAAACTTCTTTCGTGGCTGCAAGACCCCCAAGGGCTAATGTCTCTCGATACCAATTAATTAACGCTATGTCATGCATGACAACAAAACAGTCCATTACGTACAGTCCCGAATAATATACATTCAAAACTTTCAGCGTTTCGATTGGCAGAGAGCACGTCAACTAACCCCAAAAAGAGTTCAGAAAAATGAAATTAGTGCAGAACAGTGAATTTTTTACAGTTATATCATTAATTTAATAAGTAATCGCGTGATTTTTCTCGTATAATTTGGAATAAAGGAAATTTATTGCCCAGAGGAAATAAATATATTTTGTAACGTTTTGTTAGTTTCACGAGAGTATGTATGTTAGGTTGCATAATACTGTTGAAGTATTTTTAGCGTGCTTGTAGGTGTCTCAAGGGGCTAGTACACTATTTAAGGATTGTTAAGTTATGCAAGAGCCATTCGAGGCATCTCTTTCAACCCTAGTTTTTTAAGACATGTCGGAGTCTAAAACAGCGAGCGTCCCTCACGCGTCTTTGGAAACTAACAACGCCGGAGACTCTGCTCAATCGAGTGCTCCTTCCTCGGATACGTCCTTATCAAACGCTGAAACTTAACGGTTATTTTCCCAACTTTTGGACGTCAAATTTGATCAAAAGTTCGCCGCCTTTAAGCGCGATCTCGAAGACAAAGAAGCTGCCACACAATCGCAGCTTAAGAAGCTGAAAACCGAATTGAAAGCTTCACATTCCTTTACTTTCAAGGGAAAGAAAGTACAGTTCGAACTTAACATCTCTTTGCACGACTTAGTGGACAGTGCCATTAAGAACATCTGAAAAGGAAACCTTTCAGCAGCGATTTCCGAACTTGAATCGGTGACATTTATCACAAAACGAAACAAGCTTATTCCCTTCGCTGATAAGAGTACCGCGGGCTGGACAGCCGTTGAAGAGTACGAATCGGATGAGTTAGCGGAGGATTCTGAAGATGAAAAGAGGCTCCGTTCAGCAGAAAGACTGGCATTGGCCCAAGCCGCCTTAGAGGAACCGTTACAGGCCCTTCAAGCAGCAAGGCCGCAAACTGACGACAAACACAAAATTGCATTACAGAGATTAGGGAAAGATGAGTATAATTTACTGAATTTGGTTACATGTGTAAATGACTTTGATCCAGTGGAACTTGTCGAGAACTCTATTGATGCGCCTGATTCATTTAGTGATGTAATAAGTCCCGAATATCAGGAAGGAGTTCCTATCGTTAAAGTTAAAGGTAGTCCTTAGCGCAATGTAGCCTTTTGGGAGCATATAGGCGCTTCTCGTCATTCGCGATACTATTGTATATGGGTATTAGATCCCCTTTATTTACACTCCACTCGCAGCGAGCTTTGGCAATAATCGATCTGCCATTCAGCATAGTGAATTTGTGGAACAAGCTATTTCTGATCTCCTTATAGCAGGCTCAGTGGTTGAATGTGGGTGTGCCCCTACTGTGGTTAACCCCCTATCCGTTTCCATTCAGGCTAGTGGTAAGAAAAGGCTCATATTAGACTTACGATATCCGAATCAATTTCTTATGAAATCCAAGATGAGTTTAGAGGACGCAAAAAACCGTGCTTTATTCCTTTATCGATTGTTCTCAGAATTGGCTATTTTCCTTTGATATCAAATCTGGTTATCATCATGTTGACATTTTTCCCGCAGACCAAGAGTTTTTAGGCTTTTCCTGGTCTAAGGATGTGGTTATTCGATTTTATAAATTTACTGTTTTGCCATTCGGCATTTCCACCCGGCTTTATATTTTTATTGGCGTCTCCAGGCTATTACAATTGTTGTTTATTTAGATGATGGCCTAGGCATATGTCCAACATTTCCTGACTGTTATTCCCAGTCTATGGCTGTGAAATCAGATTTGTCCCAAGCGGGCTTTGTAGCTAATGGTGTTAAAAGCATATGGGTCCCAGTTCAGGCTCTCAGATGGTTGGGCTATTAGTGGGATTAAGAGCATAATTTGTTATCTACTCCTGTGGAACAAATCGACAGGCTACTAGCGAGTATTGGCATTGTGCTCCTTCACAGTCATGATTACCAGCCAGGCAACTGGCCTTTGTCACTGGAAGTATTATTTATAATATGCTTGTTTTTGGCAACGTGTGTAAGCTGATGACCAAAAGCCTACACATGGATCTTGATCGCAGGCAAGGGTGGATTCCTGTGTTGAATTAGACCCATGTGCACGCAAAGAGTTAGAGTTTTGGAAGAATAACGTTTCTTACTTGAATTCTAGGTCGTTTCTCAATACCGTTCGTAAGCTATCTCGCATTGTCTATTCAGATGCTAGTGCTACTGGCTGTGCTGCCTTTATTGCAATTGATGATACGCCTGTCTCGCATATTAACTGGGATTCATTACAGATGAACCAGAGCCCTACCTGGAGAAAACTTCACTGCGTCAGTTTTGCTCTGAAAAGTTTTGCACACCTTCTCTCAGGCTGCGATGTTAAGTGGTTTACTGACAACCACGCAGTTCCTTCCATTGTTCATGCATTCTGGTAGTTTGAAGGAGCACTTGCATATCTTGGCGCTCGACATATTTCAGACCGCCAAAGATAATAACATTGACATGGAAGTTGAGTGGATACCTCGTACTCAGAATGAGAGGGCAGATTATTTGAGTAAGATTGTTGATTATGATGACTGGACAGTCAAGGATTGCTATTTTTTTGCTGTTACCTCTGTTTGGGGCCCCTGCTCAGTAGACTGTTTTGCTAGCTACAAAAATCACAAGATTCCCAGGTTCTATTCCAAGTACTTTAATCCAGATTCCTTGGGTGTCGATTCACTCGCCTTTAGTTGGGTCAGCGAAACATGTTGGCTTGTGCCACCTGTTTCGCTAGTTAAGAAGGTCATCCTTCATGTCTGTTTGTGTCGTTGTCGGGGAATTTTGGTACTTCCTTATTGGCCGTCAGCCCATTACTGAGCCCTTTTGTGGGAACGCGGGGGTGTTTTCAAGTCATTTGTTGCAGATTGTCTCTACGTTGAGAATGGTAAGGATGTTTTTTCTCCAGTTCTTTAGTACCCCAGTGCTTTTTCTGTTGCTCGACGGTGTTGTACGGGAATCGGTATAGGTTGCTATTAATTATGGAGTTGTAGGCCGCTTGGCCGCTATAGGCCGCTGGACCACTGGGCCACTGGGACGAACGCACTAGTTTTTTGCCAGTACATGAATATTGTCCGTTTTGACGCCACTGGGTGTCTGTATGTAAGCCGTTTTTGGCTGGTTGACTTTTTTCCATAATCGATGCTTCTTATTTTCACTGAACTTGCTCACTCGTTTGCTCATAATTATTTTTCTTTTCTTATTATGTTTATGTTTCTACAAGGTGGACGTGCGTTTGCTTCGAAGATTGCTCATCTAAAGGATCCAGAGCTTCGTCAGTTAGCAGCCGATCTTCCCTTTCGCACCATTGAAGCGAAGGCTCCTTCGACGACGGAGCTTTACTTAAGAGCTTTTCAGAAATTCAGGGAATGGTCTTCACCTTACAACGAGGTCGTTTACCTGCCATCGGACGAGATATCAGTTTCTCTTTATTTAGAGTCCCTGATTCAGGGTGGTTCCCCTTATTCTTCCCTTGAGTCTGCTTGTTACGGTATTAACTGGGCGCATAATTTGTATGGTTTTCAAAGTCCCTGCGATTCCAAATTGGTTAAGAACGTGCTCGAGGCAGCTAAAAGAGGTCTTGCGAAACCTGTTTCTAAAAAAGAACCCGTTACCCCCGCTATGATTCTAGATATTTGTAATAGGTTTGCAGGTCCTAATGCTATCTTTCTGATCTTCGTTTAGCAACCATTTGCGTAACCGCGTATTCCGCTTTTCTCCGCTATAATGAGTTAGCTAGCCTACGCTGTTGTGATGTTAGTTTTTGCGATTCTTTTGTCAAGATCTATGTTAACAAATGTAAAACGGATGTTTATAGGGATGGTGCCTACGTCTTGTTGGCAAAGACAGGGTACGTTTCTTGCCCTTTCAATCTGCTTCGCAGATACGTTTCTGCTGGTAATTTAGATTTGTCGTCTTCGTTACCCTTTTTTCGCTCTTTGTATTTCGATAAGGCTACCTCTACTTATAGTTTGCGTAGTACGGGTGTGAGTTACTCTAGAACGAGAGAAATAGTTTTACAAGCGTTTGTTGAATTAGGTTATCCGAATTATTTATTTGGTTTACATAGTTTAAGGGCGGGAGGTTAGCGATCGGCTTTTTAAGCGTCATGGAAGGTGGAAAACGGATCAAGCTAAAGACGGTTAGATTAAGGACAAGCTGGATTCTCTTCTCTCAGTGTCTAGAAGTTTACATATTTAGTTTGCCATTTCTCTTTCTTCATTTTCGAACGCGGGCATCAATAAACGAGATGTCTCAAGGGGCTTTCAACCCTAGTTTTTTATTTTATTTACTGTTGTAATTTTCTCTGAGTTTGCGAAACTGTAATGCTGTTTTTTTCAGTAACGCCTTACGCTCGCTGCATCAATAAACGAGATGCCCGCTCCTATTCTGTGTTTTGTGATTATTTAGATTAGTTACAAAATATTTTATAATCGTTTCAGTGTGATTAGAATATAAATGGGTTAACTTTATGCTGAGTGTGACATGCTTAGTTAGTAATTTCCCTTGTTGCAGTTTGGGCATTTCTGTCATCACGGACTCCCAGGAGATCATTCACCATTTTTGCAAGCTAGGCGGAGGCTGATTCAACAGAGTCTTGTATCCCAGCAAAGGGAGGTCGCCCAGAGCAATGCCTTGCCAACAATATCAGTCAGAATGTATGGAGCATGAAGCATAAATAAGCAATTGTACATTTTTCAGACTGCAAATTGCACTTTGTTCGTCAAAAAAATTTACTCCTGCTTATTTATACCAAATTGCACTAGAAATCATGGGATTACTGACCTATACAAACCATCGATTCACCCTTTTTTTCCAGGAAGACAAATTGCAAGGATGAATTTTAGCACGTGGAATTTTGTATGGGCCTCGTTGTTTGCAGTGATCGCATTTTTGGCTGCTGGTGGAAATATACTAACCATAATCATATTTCACAAGACGAAATTACGCAAACGGCCTCGTTTTCTCCTTATAAGCTTGGCGGTAGCAGATTTTCTAGTTGGACTGGTCGCAGTTCCACTTTATATCACATATATGTACCTATATATAGACAATGTCAGCCACCGGTATCTTAAAATTTTACCTGTAATCTACAATGGTGTCGATATGTTTGCTGCTTTTGCTTCCATCTTTACCCTTGCTGTGATTGCATTGGAGAGAATGTATGCCATTGGTTGGCCGTTTCGTCACCGAGTTCTGAAAACCCAAGCGTATGCCGTTGCTATAGCAATTCCGTGGATAATGGCGTTTATTGTGACCATAATTGCACTTTCCTTGCAGCATCGACAATCCTTCGCATTCTTCATAGCGATATTCCTATCAACACCCGTTGTCATAACCTGTGTAGCTTACTTTGTCCTTTGGAAGAAAGAAAGGTCTCGAAAAGTGCGCCATCAAGTTCAGGGGACTAAAGATGTAAAATTGACAAAGACGGTAGCGTTGATAACAGCAGCGTTTGTGGTAACTTGGCTTCCCTTTCAGGTTTTAATCTTGGTTGTGCATCTTTGCATTTCATGTGGGGAAATTTCTTTCCTTGTAATTTATATGATCAAATTGCTCCAGTATGGAAATTCGGTAATAAACATCGTCATTTATCCTGTCAGAGATGAGGAATATAGAAAATCTCTTTTCAAAATGCTGTCTATTTTTAAATGCTCATGTCGAAATAAGATCATTCCTCTATCGCCGGCAAACATGGGAATTTCTGTTTTTTGTGTGGTGTCCTATTCTATAAAAGATACGCAACTACGTATTGATAATTTCCAGGAAAACACAAGGCTCTAAATAAGCACAAGTTTAATAGACAAGTACCGAATACATGCTACAGTCACACCTAATGTATCAAGACTTCCAAGATCCTGGTTAATCTTTTATCAGAACCAAGTTGCTCCAGTATGGAAATTTGGTAATAAACATTGTCATTTATCCGGTCAGAAATGAGAAATATAGAAAAGAAATGTAAAAATGTTCTCTATTTTTAAGTGCTCGAGTCAAAATCAGCGGTTTCGTTTATAATTATCGCCTGCACACACGGGAATTTATCTTACTTCTGTGGTGTCCAATTCCATCGAAACGCAAGTAACTTTTGATAATTTTCACGAAAATACAAGACTTTAAATCACTTCAAAGTTAAAATAACGAACCGATGATAACCAGGGAAATCATGTAGTATGCAATGGATTGCCTTGTGTATCGAGAATTCCTGCTAATATACATCTTTTTGTCAGAACCACTGACTACGAGCAGTCTCTCTTTTTTCTACAGATGGTTTTCACTCACGTGACTTGGCGGCCATATTGGTGTACAAAACAATACAAAATGTATGCATGGAATATGCATAAAAATAGAGTTTGGTTCCCAAAGGAGAGAACGTCTATTGTTCTTGTACACCAACATGGACGATGTGACGTCACGTGAAAACGAGCAAAACGCGATACACGCAAATGGCCACGCGCGTGCTGGAAGTACACTGCTATCACTAAATCTGAAGAAAAAGAGAGATTGCTCGCAGTCTACTGAATCACTTAAGCGAACCTATCATATGTATGGCTTCTTTCAATGCGCAACTCAACTTTCGTGCTAGTAATAAAGATTATTGGTGTTCGCCAGTGGCGTAAACATGCTATTATTGAGGCCTTCCAAGGGGGATTCTGATGTCGCTTTGTCGCTCATTTTCCAGCCCACCTGTCGCCTATTTGGTTAGAGATAAATGTCACTTTTCGTTTTTTGGCTGCAATACAATTGTCGCTGTCGCTTTTTCGCTAGAATACAAATGTTCCTTAAACGTGCTTAATTTTTGCGTCCTGTAATTTTGTTTAATTTGTATCGATAATCAAATAGTGACAAGTGAAATTAGGGAATATAAAGGTTCGGTCAATTATTTGATTTTGGACAAAACGCACGTGAAATTATTACCTAATTTCACGAGTAGACCATTTGATTAGCTATTAAATATCATTGGTGACAAATTACGTTCATAAGATGCCATTTTGCTACCGTAGGAAAAGTTGCCATGGCAGCATTGTAATTTCACATTAACGCTGAAATTTCAAGCCAAAAATAAGGAGTTATTTGACACCCATGTTATTAAAGAGAAAGCGCCCGTAAAAACTTCCTTGTTTTTAATACAAGATCAACCACTTTAGTTTCAAATAACTCTAATGACTAGATAGCCTCCCACGCAGACTCTCTTAGGGATTCATCACGCGTTCCTCCCCCCACTTGCGTCATTCTCGTCCCCAGAGGCCGCGATTCTTTCGGTCAGCACCGAGAATAACGACCTCTGGCCGGTTCCGAAATACGCGCAGTCTCAGTGGGGGTCTATTTTGATAACCCTTGACAGCTACTAATTGCTTCAAATTTCTGAGATTGCGCAGACGAGCGGGAAGTCCGTGATTCGCGGACTTGCATGTTTAATTGCTGGTTCGGAACAAGCCAGAGGTCGTTACAAGTCTCGGTGCTGACCGAAAGAATCGCGGCCTCTGGGGACGAGAATGCACTTGCGTCTGCTGCAACAAGCCGCACATTCCTTTCCCTTTGTTAAGAAACTGTCATCTGGAAATCACGTGCGGGTTACTTATGAACCAATCAGCTCTGTGTAGATCTCCCCTGGGAGCGTCAATGCGTCAACTTCTTCTGAAAGGGACGAAGGCTTTTCAAAATATTCCACAGAAACAATAATTTTGTTTCCTCGGTGGGTTATGCATTTGCACTCTCGCGAGTCAAAATGTGAGTGCGTAGTAAGGGTATGGTGTCGTTTCATCTACTAGTAAAATTGAAGGCGCCGTGGAAATATATAAATACGAATACAAATATTAACGTAGTGGAGTGCCCGCTCCCAAGAAAATATCACATTCTCTTAAAGAAACACTAATTTTCTTAGCATTTTTAACATTCTTTCTACTACATGCTTTTTTCCTTTAATTTATGCGAATTTTTTCGTTATATTTAAATTTCTTTCGCTTTTAGGCTTCACACATTTTTATCCGTTGAAGGCAGCAGTTCAGTCTGTCGAAAGCTCATAGTTTTTTCAAACCTTTTTACCAGAGAACGATTTTACTTCTTTTTTGAACCTTAAATCAGTTGAACCGAAGGACTACAATAAATAGGGTTATTCAAACGAAACAGCGCGAAAAGAAAGAAAAATATGATATCAATCCCAAGCGATCGCCACAAATAGATTTGAATCGCACGGGAGCAAAATGTTTCAACCATACGAATTCTACCGTACTCATTCTGTGAAGGGCCGCAAACATCTAAGCCAAAGCATGAAATTTTTACGCTCCAGTTTCTCTTTGATAAGAATTTAAGTGAGCCCAATACACGAAACCTTTCTTCTTGCAGTTTTCTCAGGGTTTAAAATGCACTTCCAGAATCTGGAAGTCAGTTGTGATTGGTCTACGTAAATTCCGGCTCGTGGGGGAGCACTTTCGTTCCCAGAGCTGCGATCCTTTTGGCCAGCGCCGCGGATCGAGAGCTCTGTATTGAGCTCTGTAGCTCTGGCTGGTTCCAATTAAACAGTTCGCGATTCACGGACTTCCGGTCGTTCTGCGCAGTCTCCACTTTTTTTTCAAAATGGCGGGCCAAGCCAAATCGATCATTTCCACGAGGCGTTAAAGTGCCCCTAACCCCAAAATATTTTTTTCGCTTAAATGAATCTTTACACCTGTTCGAGACGCATTGCGATCATTTTGTCCTTTTTCTAACAAATCCTGCCATTTTATAGGCTTCGAAAGTTGCGAAAATCCAAGCATCTTTTGTTCACGACTGAGTCAGAAGGGGAGTGGATGTATTCCTGATTTGACGTCACAATCTACTTTGCATGCATTTTTACAAAGAGTTAATGCAATGTAAATCAGTTTTTGACGTCACATCAGGAATAGACCCATTCCCCTTCTGACTTGGTCGTGAACAAAAGATGCTTGGATTTTTGCAACTTTCGAAGCCTATAAAATGGCAGGATTTGTTAGAAAAATGAAAAAATGGCCGCAATGCGTTTCGAACAGGTGCAAAGATTAATTTTACAAAAAAATATATTTTGGGGTTAGGGGCACTTCAAATCACGAAATGGAAATTCTGGATTTAAGCGACCAATCTCGTTCCCAGGCTCTCTCTTTTTCTCCCAGAGCCTGGGAACTAGGTTGTTAAGCAACATCACATTGAAAGAAAAGAAGTACGAGCGTTTGAAGCTATCTGCGTTAAACGCCATCTGATCGTGGTAATCGTTCCTCGTCTCAGCATCACCGAAGACCAGATTCGGCCGAGCGATTTTTATGGGTAGTTGCCTTCGAGGAGAAAGGGAATTTGTTAAAGGAAATGGCTAAAAGCAATGCAATACACCCCTTTAGGCGATACATTTGACCTTCCAGCCTCTGTGTCAAAACAACTGCAACAATGACAATTAACCACAACCGTCAAAGATCGATCAAGGAGAAGATTTACGCCAGCGAGAGGCTTCAAACAGCCTCAGGTCTTACAGAATTCGATGAAAATCCGACTTTATATAACATCAGAAACCCATAAGGGTTGAAACGTGTAACGCGCGTTCACAGCTTCCGAATATTCAGTGCAAACTGATTGGTTGAATGTTTCAGTGCTAAGTACCATATTTGGAAACCCCTCGCTCTTGTTGTTCCAAATATGGTACTTAGCAAATCGAATATTCAGAAGCTTGTTTCCCAGCACACAAGGGGCCGTTACACGTTTCAACCCTTATGGGTTTCTGATAACATGCAGTGGAGCAACCAAAGCGATGGGTGCTGTGTTGGGGCTTCAGCGTAACACATTTAATTTCGTTTGCTGATTCAGAAACTCAAAGCCCATGTTCTACGCGGTGGAAAATGACGCAAATACATTCAATGCAACTTAAAGTGAAAATGCTGGATGTCACAATATAGGTCACGCGTCACGGGTCACGTGTAGATCCGCGTCTAGCGGCCATGTTCGAGTTGTAACAAATATGAAAGAAGTGAAACATGGTTGTCATAACCAGAAAGCAGGCCCAACCCTCGAACCACTCCACCCAGGCCAGCCCGTACGGATACTTGACCACCATACCAAAACCTGGAAACCAGGAACCGTCCTGAGATCAGCGAAAGAACGTCGATCGTATATCGTCAAAAACAACACCACAGACGGTGTATACCGACGCACAAGGTCGCACCTGAGGCCAGACACAACAAACTCCTGTGCACACAGTCCCGCCCCAGTCCAAGCACCCACAGCAGTCACGAGACCACCATCACCATCCAGGGTCATGGAGCCACCCGCAAGTGCAGACGATCAACCACCAAGGAGACCGTCCAGAGCCCAGATCCCCGGCAAGGATCGAGCTGCACCCAGAGACAAGTGGCGGGTACTGGACCAGATCCGGGTTAAGTTAGGTCGAACTGAACATTTGAAGAGCTCTATTGTTCCTCGTTAAAGTTAAGTCCTATAACCAAGGCATGTTACAGTTTTTATATGAACACTGATTTAGTATCAGCTCATTGAAGATCTCTATTACGTTATGCATTGTTGTAAAGAGGGGGATGTTACAGTATAGGTCACGCGTTACGGGTCACGTGTACATTATGTTAAGCTGTCGGCTCCATGTGTAGCAGCCATGTTCGAGTTGTAATAAATGTGAAAGAAAGTAAAACACTGGATTTCAGTCTTTTGGAAGTGTTATGAATGAGAGATTTACTCTAATCTTGCCTGTTACCAACATGATGAAATCACCAGCTGCAGTACGGAACTTTCGCAGCGGTATGTTGTAAATGGCCGAATTTTCTTAGTGTCTTTTAGCTGTTCTTTGTACGAGCATCATCCGCCGATGTCAATTTTTTTCTTTTAATTAATTGATAGTTTCACGATCTCCATGTTAGACTATGTTAGCTACCTAGATCTGGAGGTAACCGGCTGTATTATCTACAACACTGTTATTTCGATCCTTTTCAGCGGCAGACTTTTTCCGCGGGTAAAGGGTAAAGGGTAGTCTTGTCGGATTTGCAAGATAAAGTTAAACTTTCTTCGATTTTCAACAACCTCACCCGCGACCTAAGAATTACCATGAGTGATATTACCCTGTTGCTTTCATTTCATCCATATAATGTTGATGGATGAAATTGAGTCATGAGAAAACCAAACTAATGAGAGCAAACTTCCCGATGTGACCATGCGTGCAACCCTAACCAAGATTTAAAAAAATTCCATCCGATCTTCTTTGGTAAAGTAAGGGAACAAAATAGAAGAAAAAATGCAAGAAAAAGGTCAACAATACCAGGTATTCTGGGTGGTCAGCAAACCAAGTAACAAGTACATGGCTAATTACCATGTGCGTTCCGACTTGTTGTTTTTCTCCGCTTCAAAACATATCTTCCAGCGAAACCATTCAAACGAGAAGAGGATTTGGATAAAAATGCTCAACCATTACCATTTCAATGGTTTTACAAGAGGACTCTCTTTCAAAAACTGAAGAGTCGAACAGCAACTCAGAATTAGATCATGGTGCATCAAAGGATCCGAATAATCCTTTCCCGGAGCGGATATGATGTGGTTTAATTTTGATTTTTTGGTTTGAAACGTTCATTTTTTTTTCAAACCTGTTCAAAATTTTTAAACTGGTTTAATTTTTTTAGAACACTCTCCATTTTAAAATATTTGGATATCTTTCTGTAAGATAAGATAACTTTATCATATCACTTCAGGATATCTTTATTTTCAAAAGCTATTTACATAGACGATATTACATGGCCGCGCGGGGATACGAATTTTATCTTCGAGTGCTGAAAGTATCTGTCACGAGTGATCCAGAATCCAATAGGCGAGTCAGGTTTAGATAACTTAATTAAGCAAAGCTGGTAGAATAGAATAGAAT
>NC_090874.1:6216159-6263659 GCF_036669935.1 Montipora foliosa
TGACGTCATCGTAAAATGAAAAAGGCATGGCGCTACCCGTTACTCGTACATCGACTTTGGGGCATCTTGAGGTCTTTATTTGCTTAAATTGTCCACATAAGTGCGAGGATCACCTCTCTCTTTCGTCTAGAGCGGTTTTGAAATGAGTGTCGTAAAACCAAAACCATAGTAAATACTTTAATCAATCAAAAAGGACGGAAACAATCCAGAAAGCCAATCAAAACTCGAAGTAATTAAACGTAGCTGACACAAAAGGTGGGAAAATATGCATGCGCGAGCCACAATTGGTTTTGGTTTCACTTCTGATTGGTTGAAAGAGTGGCGCAAAAACTTTGAACCAATCACTGAGTGAAGTAGATGCAAAACCAATACAATTAGCTAATTACTTTCGACACTCAATTGAAAACCGCTCTATATCCCGCATTTCAATTAATATATTCATTTCATAGCTCATTGTGCAACGCACTTTCAATATTCATAACTTTATTCTCGGCTGATCGGTACGATTTATACTCGAGTTCGCAATACACTCACCGTTTCATGGAGAACCTGGTGACACTGTGGTAGCTGTGGATGAAACTGAAGGAGGCTGGATTACGCTCTTTTCGTAATCCACGGTGTCACCTTTTGTTCGCCTCATGACAACAATCTGTGATGGAGAACATTAAACCAAACGTCATCACAGTAAACTGTCAGTGGAGGCAATATACTAAAACTCAGCTTGAAAGAGAGGTTTAGAGGCCAAAGACAAAGGAAAGTGGATGATATGTAAATATTTTTCACATTCCAGCGTGCTTCTATTGTTGTTGCATTCACTGCCTCACTATCAACCTGAATAATTGATATTTCGAAGGTGCCTCAAACCAGTTTCAACACTTGAAAGAAACGTTCTTGTTAGCAGGATTGACACTACAACACTTTGCCACTTAACACCAATGTTATGGTACCATATCGAACACCAATTATTTTGCTGAAAAAGATTCGGTCATTTTTGTGACGTAAAAAGTTACCGTGGCAACAGGAAAGCCTTGCAAAACACCCCATATTTTGGCTTTAGCTGTTCATATCTCAAAAACAAACTCGGTGACCCTCATTTCTTGTTTCTGAAATGCATGTATACGTAATCAGCACACCAAAATTAAACTTTCTGCAAAGTTTTAAAACGTTCTGCAGAACGGCCGGATTTAGAGCAACCTTAAATAATTGAAATCGTAAGGTAGCTCTGAATCCGTTCCACAGAATTTTTTAAACGTTGCAGAGAGTTTCATCTTCGCCTGGTGATCACTTTTGTTCAATAAGTAGTTTGGGTCACCGAGTTCGTTTTTCAAATTTGAGCAACTAAAGCCAATATATAGAGTGTTTTTGCAAGGCTTTCCTGTTGCCATGGTAACTTGTTACCTCACAAAAGTGACTTCGTCTTGTTTAGCAATAATTGTTGTTTCACATGGTGCCATAACATTTCTGTTACGTGATAAAGTGTTGTGGTGTCAATCCTTCTAATAACAAGGTCTCTTGAAAGTATTGGAAGTGGTTTGAGCCACCTTAACGCAGATAACGGGTTTAGGAAAGCAGTCGCTCACTTTGTACAACAACAAGAGGTCAAGAAAAGAGAAAAAAGCAAAAAGAACAACAGCAAAAGAAAACTAAGGATGCCAGAACTAAACAACGGAAAGCCAAAAAAAAAAAAAAGAATGATGATAAATTCTGGAATTCCTGGAACCTTTTAGTTGAAAATTCCATAATTTGTTCCGGCTTTTGGAATAGGATAAGTCACAGCATACAATGATCATTGTGAGATGAGAGTTATTATTTTAATTGATGCATACCTTGGGAACGAAGATGATGCACTGAGTGACAGTGGTACAGAAGAGACCCAACACAGCGCACATCGTGTACACAACACTGCTGTGAGACTTCAGCAAGCTTAACAGGGGAATTACAATGGCACATGGCACGACAATATTGTAAACCGCAAATCCGATCTGCTTAGAATCATTCAGAGCTGGGATGTGGACTTTGCGAGTTTCCCATGCAAGGTATGTGCAGAAGAGCAGAAGGAATCCTTTATATCCAAAAACGAGGCCTCTCCATATAGACTCATGGTTTGACGTACAGTAGGTCTGAAACGGGTACACTGCAATATCCGCCACTGGATCGATCTAAAGGAATTGATCAATCAGTGAGTAAGGCCTAGTTTATTCGAAATACAAGTTGACGAAAACGGATTTGGCGTTGGTCATGCAATCAGAGCAGAGGCACGGGAAAGAGTGTCTTAGGAATTAACGTTACGAATTGTTTTTATTTTGCTTCTAGGTGGTAGAGAAAGCCACGCAAGATTTAAAAGTCATTCACAAAGAGTAGATATTTCTAGCCAAAGCAACTGTGAAATTATTTTTGACGCTAACCCAAAACCGCTTTCGTAAAAAAGTGAAAATATGAGTTATGGTGCCATAATCTTAAAATTGCCACCGAATTGGTTTACCGACCTCTGCAGGAAATGTCCTGACCGCAAGGTAAAGAGGATCGATGAGTTGCCATGACAATAGAATACATGTGTCCACGATCAGGAGGAGAAGAACAACGATAATCAACTGGTAATCTTGGATAATCTGCAATAAAAGTACGAAAGAAGACCCTCTTGCTACATGTTACGGAACTCATAGGATGGTTGACACACAATGAGACAGCTTGTTCCCAGGACCTCTCCCTTGGCTCCTGCAGAAGCCAAGAGAGAAAGAGGTTGACACTGAGAAACAAATAGAGCGTTTTTCTCACGTGACCAGTAGCCATATTGGATTACTGAAACAAAAGAAAGTATTTGCGCAAAAATAGTTCAGACATTCAAAAAACGTGCGTGCATAGGGATAAAAGGAAGCATATATTTAAAGAAATGCAAATTCTTGCAGCTATTTACCGTAACAAAAAAAAAAAGACAGTTATATGTCTGTTTTTATCCCGACGCGCACATGGTCCCAAGAGAAAACAAAAACAATGCTTATGTAAAATTTGGAGGGACAAACAAAGAGTATTATGGTATTTTCGAAAGTAGCCTTATCCCAGAGGATTAGTTTGGTATATTATCATGGCCGCCATTTCTTCGTTTTTGGAACAGCAACATGGCCGCCGTGACGTCATGTGAAAACGCTCTTAGTGAATGAAAAGTGAAGAATTTAAATCAACAGTACTCTGGCTGATCGACCAAAATCTTTATTTTCTTCTAGAGAGAACGCGTTTGCATCTTTCACATTCTACAGTTGATCTGGACATTTATACTCACAATTCTTTGAGTTTTATTTAAGAAGATTCGATGTACTCTCCAAGTTTTTGAAAACAGTGCTCCAAATGCCAACGTAAAACCAAATGATGCTGCCCAGGTACTTGCCTGAAAACGATAAACTACATAAGGTAATCTTTCTTTACGGGTGAAAGGTTGAACTTCAAATGTCAAATTGATCTTTCGGTATTTTGAAGCAAGAATCTCATCCGGTTCCTTTAGCATTGGCTATCAATCCGCACGGTTATCTGTACCCATTGCGTACCAGACTTTACGGCTGGTGTCACCCCCGTTATGTACTTCACACTTGTCTTCGGGGCGTTAGACTACGTTATGGAACTGCAGACTGCGGAACCTAGAGCAATGACTGTCTTTATTGAAACCACATAATAAAAACGGTAAGATTCACGTAAATATTTGTTAAATATCAACTGTACCCGACACTTCTAGCTGTTATCTGCGTATTTGCATCATCTGATTCCAGTTAGCCGATTAACTGGTGGATTACGTGACAAGTCACAATCTACCAACTGATTTCACAGACGAACCTGCTTGATTTGAGGATTCTTTGATTTTTTCGCGAGATACAAGTCACGTGATGCTATTTGCTACCTGTCAGTTGTCCTTTTGGTTTTTAGCTTTCGTTTAGTGCCTGTTTTAGAACCTTTTCGCAGTTCTTAAGGTAGTGGGCAAGGTTAATCTTATATGTTTCCAGTTTTCCTAATCTTTTTCGCGTCATTACTTCGGTCTGTTTAAGGTTATTTTGGAATTTACTGGTGAAATTGGCTTCGACCAGTCATCGCCTCATTTGCCTTTCATGTTTGTATTATTTTCTATAGTTTTACGGCGTCTGTTTGACTTAAGAACGACTGGTTGCCATCTATAACTACTACTGGTTTGATCAATCGCTTGTGGTTACAAGGAGAATTTGGTGCGTGGCACGTTGGTGGTGGGATGGTTTCACTGATCTTGGCTTAGGCCTTGCACATAAATACACTTGCATCGGGAGCCTATACGCAACATATATTTATCGCCGAGAAGATTCAAAATAGTTAAGTGAATTTTTCAAAGTACAGTCTGTATCAACTTTTCCACACACAGGAAAAAACATGTAGGCAAAGCAACGATACCTTCCTTCTGCCATTCACGTTTACTGCATAGCAAGTCTTTCGTCGGAATACCGTCGTACCAATAACAACAACAACAAAACACGGAAGCAGGGAATTGAGCAGATGCAATGTTATGATTTGTCACGCAATCCACCAGTTAATCTGATGGTGCAAATAATGGCACCTGCAACGCGATAATTGGCGGGTACAGTCGGTATTTAACAAATATTAATGTAAATCTCATCGTTTTTATCCGGTGGTCTCAATAAAAATAGTCATTTCTGTAGGTTCCACAGAGTTCCACAGGTTCCGCGTTTCCCTGGTCTACAGAAGTTAGACCCATCTTTAGCATCGTTTTTCCAACCTACCAAGTCACGATCCCAGCTAGCCGACAGAACGAATCTTATGTGCAAAGCATTGGTCCCTTAATGAGAAGTTCCTCTCATTTACTACCACAATTGCAATGTTATTTTGAAATGAGCAACCTTTCTTTTTTTTCAGTCCGTTATGCGTGACCGGAAAAAAGGAGAAGAATGTCGTGACAGAAGAAATGCGTGACCGAAAAAGGCATAAAAAGGCGGGCGTGAGAAATGCGAAAGAAAAGCTTGCCCTCTCTAGACACGCTTTACAGACTAATCAAAAGAGAAGCTACTAACGTAGAATTAGAGAGCAAGAGCACAATGAAAAGAATTGCCTTAAATCTCAAAGCATACCTGACAGATTCTCTCATTCACCTTGCCTGAAACATTTTCATCGTCAATACCAATCAGAATTCCAGATGCGTAAATAAGAGTGCAACCAAGAATGATGACGTTGTTCAAATTTGGGCTAGACATCCGAATATACCTGGATAAGAGGACAGTCATACGGTATGCATTTTGTTTTCTAAATACGGGATTAAACTTTATAAATGCCATTAAATTCACGCAAGAAACGGGGCAGGGGAGTTGAGAGCCTCTGGGAATCATTCCGAATATATTTTTCTGCGTATGGTGAGGACGAAAAATTTTATCCAGTTTTCTAATGTATATGACACAATGCGATATTCTTGAATGATTTTGGCAATAATTTGTGTTTCCAGCTTGGTAGTTATAGATTACCAAATGAGCATGCCTGATTGAATGGCGAAGGAATATCTCTTTGGTTTTTGATAGATTGGTTGGTGATTAGATCCTTCACCAGGAGCCGTTGCCTCTGTTATGTTACACTAGTCCTTGGCTACACAGTTATATTGGTAGATTAATTGGGGAAAACCCGATTTCAACTGGCTTGGACGAGTGTTTGCAGCTGTAACTAACTTTGAATCGAAACATCGAAACCTCTATCGCTCTCTGACTGATCATCAGCCGATCTAACTGATTGGCAAGAACAGCTGGGAAAAACGCACCCTTATTTCTATAGGTAATTAATTTTACCTGACATTTCGATATCGGAAGTTAAAAGAGAACAAAGCAGCCGAAAGACAAATTCCCACAGCAAATAGTGAATCCATGGTGTACACCACGCCCTTGGGGAGATATCGCTGAAGTCGGAGTTTCTTTATTTGACATTTCGGAGCATTGTTGCCTTGAAAAGAGGAAAGTAATAGGTAAATGAAGAGGGTAGGTGGTGGGGAAGTAGTATACAAAAATTTGGTTTTATCAACGGAGTTGATAATGTCAATTGGCCACCGTACAGAGATTCTAAAAGCTGACGTTTCGGGCGTTAGCCCTTCGTCAGAACGAAGTAATAGGTAGTTTCACAGATTTTTACGAGGTATCCATGCCAATGGAAAGTAAGAAACGGAAAACGTTACCTTCCCACAAAGCTGTCTGTCCTTGTTGCAGGGTGATGATTTTCTTTGTCATTGAATAGGTTCCGAGTCGCTTGTATTTGTCTCCTAAAAAAATAATACTCCGATACATTAATTAAGACCCGAGGAAACGGCTTCAACATTTGCTTGAACATCCATTCGCTTCTGTTGAACAGCGATGTTAAAACCATTTGCTTCCCTCTTTCAACCGTGTTGAAATATGTTGAATTAAAGGTGAATCCATGTTGAATGAGCTTAAAAGCGTCTTAACTTTGCTTCAACAACCATTCAAATTTTTTTTTGTTTTTGTTTTCGCGAATGTTGAATGAAGCTGAAGCCGTTTGCCGCCATCTTGCAACATTGTTGGGTATGCTCGTGCGCAGTAATCGATCTCTCAATGGCGTATCTATTTCCGTATCCATAGTAACAACCACGGCTGCAGCCTGGGACTAAAGGTGTTGAATCAAATGTTGAATGATATGTTGAAACTGTTTGCCCACCTCATCAGTCAACGTCCAACAAAATCGAACGGATGTTGAAGCAAATGTGGGAGTCGTTTGCTCGGGCCTTTACTAGGAACACTGTTGCTTCGCTACGTGAACAAGTAAACTCGGTTAGGTAGTATGAGAATATTGATGCTTTCATGCAGCTGACCGCCGTCCGATTCAGTATCCGGACCGAACCAGGGCCCTTTTCTCGACGAAAGTTCCGAAAACTTTTCGGGCCAAAAAAGCCCTTCGTGAAACTGCGATTCACTTGTTTGGAAAAAACATTATCTCCTAAGATGTTCTCAAAGAAACAAAAAGCAAAATGATTGTGAAGTTTGAGCTCTTGTGACACCCAAATTTCGAGAAACGGGAGCAACAGTTTGGCAGGTGAACTCTTTCGCGCCCATTGCCACTGCGCATGTTTTCGTGCGTGTTCCGCAAACGTGCTGTTACGCATTATGTGACGTCGTATATCGCGCAGCTAGGACATAAAGGTGGCAGCGATGCTGCAAGAACGTGGTTGAACTTTAAAGACCGTCCAAAGGTCAGTCGGTAAGAGTTATATTAAGTACCTTGAAGTTGATCAATGTTGAGCATACTGAGCCTGTCAGAGTTCGTGTAAAATTCTACCAAACCCTGTTAAAAGTTGCAAACTAAGTTAGCAAACGTCATTATTGAAGTTCTCGTAGGATTAAGATACCCCCGTTAAAAACTGAGGATGGATAGATAGCTTCAGTTTGTGAAAGAGATGCGCCGTTCGAGAGCCAAATTTACCAGAACAAAGTGATTAACTTGATATAAGTAAATAATTGTCAAAATTATAATATCATAGATATATCATAAGCTACGATCGTAACTCACAATTATTAGCTAAAATTGAAGTAGAGTTTTCGAATGCATGTAACCAAATGAACGCATGACCAAAAATAATACAATCCTTGAAAAGTTTGTCGTAAATTCCGGTATCGCGGAGCGGCTGTTTCACCGATTAGCAACCGATGGTCTGTATTATGTCAACACTTGCAAAGAATTCCAGGGCAAAGAGCAAAGGGAAGAAGTGAGGACTCCGCTATAAAATAACGGCGATATGAATACCAGAATTTCTCACTTATGTAGTAAAACCGCCTTTTTTTTGGGAAAAACTGTCCCAAATGCCTCTTATTCTTATACACTTACAGACATTCCCTGAAAAGAAAGGGCCTTGGCGTATTTCATAAACGTCTCTCTCATGACTGTGTTATTGTAGTCAAAATCTTCTAGCGACATATTCTGGTGTTTAAGGACTGTGATTGATCGGTTCAGAGTAAGTGCTATGGTCCATACAGCATCATATGCAAACGCAGCTTGGCGATGTGGATTTTTGTACGGGGACTTTGACAGCTCCATAATGTACTCATCGTAGAGCTCTTGTACAGTCTAAAAAAAAAGAAAACAGATAGAAAATTGCAAGAATTGTTGTTATGACGACATAGAAAGCCGCTTAGCTTAACTAACGGTTTCTTTCGCACGTGACTGTCGTGTTTTCACGTCTTTTACAAAACTCGGATCAGGGTTGGGGCGATTGCTTGATATTAGTCTTAACCTATCTCCATTTCGCAGTTTCCTTCAAAGGCCTGCGCTTGAATCTGACGGGAAATGTTGGTAATCTGTAAAAAATGATCGAAATCGTCAGATTTTGATTCAAGGGACACTGACAATATCTGGGCTCAACATTTTCCTCTTCATATTTTGTCGCTAATCCGCAGAATTTTTGACATCTACATGCGACAGCCACGTGATCCGATCTAAAAGCGAGCTCGAGTAACTGTCGACGGAGAATACAACTCGATCAAGACGCGAACCATTTACACCAGAATTTTGCGTCTTGTGGAAGCCCCGCTCGAGTAAATGGCTCCATTCGCGCCTAATGAAATAAAACTCCTCGGCTGGTGTAAGTCGATGATTATTGTTTTCAGATAAACAACGTGGTTCTGACCACTCCGTAGTCACTCTAACTTTCTCGCGTTACGTTGAAGACCAGACAACTTGAAGAACAAAAGAATCGTTGTCGAATGCATACGTTTTCCACAAATGGCCGTGAGGTTGGTTTCACGGTTTGCTATAGCTGTCTTGCAGTGGGAGACGTAACGTAAAGAACTGAGGAAATATTTAAAGTGCTCTTGTCATAAAAAAAGATCACTTCCTTTTATGTGTGTTTGCTTAACACCTGCCTGGCAAATGTTTAAGCTTTGACTTTTATCCAAAGGTTGTTTGGTTACTTTGTTTACTTCACGGTCCGTCATTATTCACGTTCACCTCAGAAGGTTGGATCCAGGGAAAAGTGACGTCAAGGGCTCACTAGCTTAAGATTCCAGCGTGTGAATGCAGCCTATTATATACAGTTGTTTCGAGAAAGGTTGTCCAAAAGAAGCATAAAAGCTTACGCGACGATGCCGAAAGGGATTATGGTAAACTGTCAGTTTGAGTCAACGAAAACCTGACGGCAGTGCTATCGACAACGTCACCAAGAAATACATGCTAGTTCATGCTATGTTACAGAAATTGAGATATGAGTGAGTTTCAAAATTCAGTCAAATGATCCAGGCCATTAATTAGTAACAAACGGTTAGGATTCAAAAAGAAAGCAAGATTCTGAAGACTTTAACCTTGCTTATTTTATGTCATGATTTCAGAGAAAGTTTAAGAAATGTACCAAAAATCTAGGCGCACGTACAGAGCCATCGTTTTTGCTAATGAGCCCTTTTGTTTTTGGACGTGTTTTGGTATCGTGATAGCGGGAGAGAGCTTCAACATTAGTCTAGCTGCGCGTACTGCCACTTCATCAAAGCTATATCCTAAGAACTCTTTCATCCAAATAGCTCGCCATAGTAGGTTTTCACTGTCCGGTCGTGGTATCTTCGATTCTGGGCGTTCACAACATATTGAATACTGTCCCCGCCTACTACCTTTCGGCATTGTCGCGAACGCTCTTACGCTTCTTTTGGACAACCTTTCTCGAAACAGCTGTATGCGCAACGTGACTTTAAAAGTCTGAAAGCCCAAAACTTTCGTGCTGCATATTAATCAGTCTACGGCGTCAAACGCATTGCATTTTTAAACTTGTGAGCCTTTGTCGTTATTTTCTCTTAGATCCAGCTCTATCAAGAACTTAAAGTTAGTAACAATGGCGGACCATTAAATAGGAAAATTCCAGTCAAAATAAACACGTGTCTTTTTTAAATCAAGGCTTGAAACTTTGGTTGCTTCGTGTTTAGTTAACATAGTTTTGAAATCCAAAAGAAAAACAAAATAATTGATTTTTTGGTCACAGGGGCACTTTAACTGAACCGTATAAAACGTTCGTGCAGGGGGCTGTAAAGTATGAAGAGCGTTGCGTGCAGGACGTGAAAAGCGTGCAATTTATAGGTGCGCAGATCGAGCCGAAGGGCCTGCAGGACTATTGCTCTTATTTCCGAAAATGTCGATCAAAATGTAAACGGTTAATTATTAAATTTTGCTTTTCTTGACTGGAAAATTTCCAAAATTCAGAACGTCTAAAAAGTTAGTCAACAATTTGGAACCGAAATTTGAGAAAGGAAAATCTTTTATTAGCTCTTCCCCTTTTAAGCTGTCTTCCTGAGCCTCTCTCACGGATCAGTAAATGGAATCTTCCTTTAATTTCGGAATTTTCCTTACCATCATGACAAAACGGGAAACAACCTCGTTCTTGCTTGTGAATGGTATCGTTCGTCCCCTGAGTTGTTGCTGCCGCTCCCCAATAGACTTTATTGGAGTTGAGCCTGCAGGCATATTTTCTTTTCTTTAAAACTATATGCAAAAGGGGCTTAAGGGTCAATTCGATAGAAAATGACCCCTTAGCCTCGTTCATGTGGCAAAACCGCTGATAACTCCGACAAGGGCTATTGCCGAAAACGCAAGGGAGCAAACAGTCATCACCTTACATTTTCAGTAACATAAAGCGAAAAGAAAAATAAGAAAAAAGCGAACTGCGACAGACCTTTCCTGCCACTGTTTTTTGCTTGTTTGTACCAATCATCAATGCTTCAGTGCTCAAATGATTTCCAAGTGCCTTGCGCATTTCATATTCAGTGCAGTTGACATCATTGTAAGTCCACCACCTTTCTCGGTAACCACCCGACATCAGGATCCAGACAACGTTAGAACCGTAAAATCCTTTTCTGTAAGACTGGATATTGAATACACAAAAAGTTTTAGTTGACTTGATCGCGTTGAGCTTATGGTACTCAGCCACAAGGCAAAACTTCGCCGAAGATGGGAGAAGGGGGTTGTTAAATCAGAGACGGAATAGGAGAATTTTGCAGAAGAAGAAGAAAAACAACAAGTGAAGGGAATTGAAGTGAAATTTTCGTTAATTTCCTCAGTATTCATCTTTTGTTCAACCAGAGTTAGTAGAGGGAGACTGAACGGATTATGAAAACCGGTGCAAGAAATAGCGATTCCAATTTAATAAGATATAGACTTACAATAGTAACTGCTTCTATAAAAAACGTTCTCCACTGCTTGGTCCTCCTCCAAAATGTCTAAAATTGTTTCCAAATCGTTTTGACATACAATGAGATCGTCACGGTGCAGTCGGCCATATTGTTTCAAATGTGCATGGTTGCGGTCACGTGCTTGGTACGTTCAACCTAAGAGTACACTCTACTGTTTTGCCCTTTAAAGTGCACCAGCTTCCATCACGTACACCAGTCTCCCTCTACTAACTCTGGTTCAACTCCCTAGCAATTCCACTAACGAATAGTCTCTCTGTATTGAGATTAGCAAAAGTGTGTTCTTTGAAAACCGGCTGAACTCTTTAATTAGTGATCCTCCATTTGAGCGTTGGGATGTTACTTTATCTGATACATGTCCCTTACTGAATGTTTTGCATGGCTAGTTAGAAGTTTTGATAGCCAATGAAATTACCGTGCATATGACTCTTCTAGCCGCCTGTTCCGAGAACATTCCAAATACGACTCGCAGGTCTCTTTTCTGTAAAGGAAGGAAGACGCAATGAATTTAAACTGATATGAAGCAATCATCGAATTAGCACACTCTCAGTCGATTTCTAGGTACATAATCACTATCAGCCGTCATTGGGTCCAATTTCGACGCAAATGTGGTTACACCAACTTGCTTTACCACTCCACTGACGAATGCCCAATTGACAGTTTTAGATACGATGCCCTAACTCAATAAAAGAAATACAAGTTTATGACTGAGTGGTGAAAACCAAAGTCCTTCACCACCAATGACCAAGTTGTAAGAGGCATGTATCTAGACTTCGTGGCTTTCGGAGTCAGTAGATTGGTAACCACAAGTGGGTGACTGGCCCTACGAGTGGCTGGTTTAATTTTGCAATTGAAGTATCCTTCTACTAGGAGGGTGGCCAATCGAGGCTGTCGAGCCCCACCTGCCCTAGCTATTAACCCATAGCTGGGTCCCGGGTGCTGCATTTCGTCTCTCCTCTCCCCTGCAACCTGCTCGGCTTGGTTAGACCTGCCAGGAGCTTAAGCCCCCACCTATAAAGCTCACAGTATCATAGAGGCACGCAAGCTCCCTCACCACGTCAAGGTAGCAGCACATGACGACTGCCTCGCAGCCGGCTGAGTGAGTGAGTGAGTGAGTGAGTGAGTGAGTGAGTGTATCTAGAGCGCGTTTGACGACGTACACTTCTTTTGCGTGTGCTGGAGAACAGACATTTGAATTGGCAGGAGTTTATCAAGGGGAGCCTCTTTCTCAAATACTTGGCCTATGAGTCAACCCTTTCCCGTGTAGATTTAATTATAGAACGCCTCCCTTGGGAGATTCAGCACGCCTACTGTTGTAAAAGCTCATCTCCCTTGGGAGATTCAGCACGCCCACTGTTGTAAAATCAGCGTCAAGGGAAATCTGATACTTTTCGCGGGAAAAACCCGTTGCTAAAAATAAATTTACTCGGAAAAAGGTTGACTCAAGGAATTAGAGAATATAGAGACTCCCCTTGATGAGTTCCTCCGATTGGTTAATTAAAAAAAAGCGGCCCTTTAGTTCGTTTGACATTTTGAAATTCCCGACGTAATGTTTCGCGTTAAAGAGAAACAAAAAAAAAATTGGAATTTTCGGTGAAGGAAAAGCGATAGATCTTTGTCCCGATCATTTGGGGAGATTAAAAATAATTTTATCGGGATTATGGTTACGTTATTATGGCGATTAAGGTTATCGCCCGTTCGAACAATGAGAAATGGAATTACAATGTTTTATTCAAGGTGGTTTTTTTCTTTTAAAAATCTTCTCAGATTTCCTGTATAAATTGCAAAAGGCCACTTCAATAAGCATTATTAATTTTCAAGTTTCGATTGGGACTTACAATGGTTCCAAGAGAAAACAAAAACAATAGGCAATTTTTGTACCATGTGATTACTAGCTGGAAAAGGCCTACCGAGTAGACCCACGATCGATCTAAGATGAATACAGATCTATTTGATTAGACGCCAGTAATTTCTTTACATTCTTGTTCTCATAGAACTTTTACATAACATAGAATACGTTTCTCATAGACAAATAAAAACGACATGACAAAATAAAGTTCTCAGCAGTCTTCAAAAAGGGATGAAATAGTGCAAAATAAATTCCTCAAACCTGCAAAGCCTCTAATTGTAATCCAGGATCGTTTTCAAAACTCTCATAAAGGCTGACCATAACTCCATCAATTTTTAGCCATTTTACTAAATCATTTGCGAGCCCTTGATAAGTGTCCGTTGCTTCTCGTAACACGGCAACGCGGCGCCACTTAAACATCTTCAGCATGGCTACTCGGCCTTGGTTTTGTCGATGCTCGGGTGGAATGGTGCGCATAAATGTTGGGTAAACTTTCTTGCAGGACAATGCTGGGTTAGCATTCGCCATGGCAACCTTACAAAAGTCACAGAAATAGAATATCATTCTATTGGTTTTGATACGGTAAAGAAGACGCTTTATAGAATTCAGACCTCTCGATCTCGACAGAAGGAGATACGATATCATGTGGCACGGGTGCTGTCTCGCACCACTAAAAGCCACTTAGTCTAATCTTTCACTGAAAAGTTGCTAGTTATCAATCTGCAAAAAGAGGAAATGAAAAGGGGCTCTTTGATCAAGTGATCACCTTACCTGTACCAGATTGTAGTATGGACACCCTTTGGCCAGTGTTTCTGCGGACTTGGAACATCCGGGTCCTAGAATCATGATCTTCTTTTTTGGCTCGCGAATAAACTCGGTGAAAGCGTATATGGCATCACTGACGGTGCACTAAATAAAAAAAAGGAGGATCTTTTAAAAATTGGGTATTTGATGAGGATTTAGTGTGACAAAAAACGCTCTTGGCTGAAAGCCAAAGGGGGAGAGGGCCAGCGTTGTTTATACTGTTGTTAATTAGTCTACTCGTTGAAAGGAAAGAGTCCACGCAAAAATGAGCTCCAAGACTGTGTTCGCGTGCCAAAAATTTTCTTTGAATCTTATAAGGAAATGCTCGTCAAAGTGAAATGAAGGAGAGAAATGATCCTCGTACTTATCTGACCAATTGAAGCAATCGTATCTTATATAGACGCCTAAGAAATTCAGGAGGCCTGCACGGGATTGGAACCCATGGCCTCTGCAATGCCGATGCAATGCCGATGCAATGCCGATGCAATACCCTGCAAATTCAGCTATGAAGCCACTCATTTGGGAGCAGGGCAATTTGATGGGCTCATTTGTTCCCTAAATGTATATTAGCAGTGCGGTTTATAGACAAAGGAGAGAAATTACTCTCGCGCTTGTCCGGACAATTTACGCAATAGGCCCTTTGTATTTAGTAGGTACAAAAACCGTCATACTGGAACGCAAATACATATTTTTACAGTTATGTGCTTAGTTACCTGGCCTTTAAATGAATGTGAGGCTGGTGTTGACCTAGTTATGATACAGCCCTCCCTGCTTTTCTTATGTCAATGATGTTGTTCACATGCTAATTAGTTGGAATTAACATAAGAAAAGCAAGGAGGTTTCGATCCATATCCAGCCTCACTTTCTTTCATAGGCCAGGTAACTAAGCACATAACTGTAAAATGGACCATTGCCCCCCTGGGACATCTAAAACAAAGCTGCAAAAGGCCTATTGCCACTTATAGACACCTATAAATCCTTCTAGAGTAAAATGTAGCAAGCACTAGTATTGTTGACTTAACCCCGAATCATATTTAAAGCTATTGTAATACGAGCGTGTTGCAGAAAGTACAGGCTCGTTCTACTTTCTGCAACACTGCGCTGCAGCAACTTGCAACACATTTTTTTGTCGCGAGACAGATTGTGCGTGGGATGTAACACACGCAACATTGCTTTTTGATAAGTTTCGCAGCAATGTTGCGAGACAAGTTGGACGTTTTTGTTGCTCGTATTACCGTAGCTTTAACCTCACACCAAAATTTAAACCTCGCGCTGGACAAATGGTTCGTTTTGTTCCAATACATGGACCTTCTCATTTCTTTAATGTGTTCTGAATACATTGCCATTATTAACACCAGAATCACGTGATCTTGAAGATGGATCTCTTCCATGGAACAAAGCTGAGGATTTTGGGACACCAATTTCATGCCCATATATGGACAAAAATAAGATCAAAGCTGCATGCGAGGAAAAATGCACGAGCTACGTTACTTCCGAATAGGGAAATTTTTAAACTATGAGCCAGAGTTAAACGCTTCAAGCTCACGAGCTTCTGTTAACGCATAAAATGTGTATATACGGAATAAATTTCTTTTCATTTACGGGAGCATGAATAGTTCCAAGGTTTTGCTCGTGTCTGGCTGATCAAATTTACCTCAGGGCTACTTCCTTTAATGTGATAGGCAGCCATTCATTTTAAACATCGCACCACGACTTTGCCGGGTTAGGAATATGTGACCTGGCCTGCTCACCTCGGATGCGGTAAATGAGGAAAAACGTATAAACAGTTCCAGATCATTATCCCTCACATACCTTAACATCCTTTATATCCAGTTGTAATTCATAATCCGTCAGTGTATTAGGACATGCATTGACGTCTCTAATTGCCATGCGAACAATTGGGATCATACCAGCAGAGTTTTCTGAGCCTTCTTTGGTGTCTATGTCGAACACACCACCAATTGTCAGCGGTGTTTTAGCTGAGGACAGGTTGACAAATAAAAGGAAATATCCTATGACAGCAAACATTCTGAAAAAATAAAAATGACAAACAATGGAGAAATGAATTAATGAAGAAGTATATTTTATATTCATAAAATGGGGCACTGAGGGTTAAGGGTTGTTGGATTTCTTCCTCACATTAACCTTTTCTGAGTGCGTGCTCAAAATGAAAAACGTACTTAGCTTAATTTGCACGGCGCTTCTTTAAAGAGGCGTGCCGTCGTTCCATGAAGAGTATGTTTCTGTCTCTGCGATGTTTTGCTAATACCTGTTCAAGGACGTTTCGAGAGTCAGACCCTTAAAGTGCGCTTCGCGTTAAAATCGCTCTCCCGATGGAAAAAAGTGGAACCAAACCAAAACAGAGGACGACTGGGATCAATGATATATTGCATCCTTAAAATTACTTCATAATCTTAGGGTGCTGACAACCCGAAATGATATTGAAGCTAAAGATGCCAGGTTGTTAATATACCGTGAAACTGAATGTATTTGTTTTGCACGGCGCTTATTTAAAGAGGCGTGCCATCGTTCCATGAAGAGTATGTTTCTGCCTCTGCGATGTTTTGCTAATACCTGTTCAAGGAAGTTTCGAGAGTCAGACCCTTAAAGTGCGTTTCGCGTTAAAAATCGCTCTCCCGAAACCAAACCAAAACAGAGGACGACTGGGATCAATGATATATTACATCCTTAAAATTACTTTATAATCTTAGGGTGCTGACAGCCCGAAATAATATTGAAGCTAAAGATGCAAGGTTGTCAATATACCGTGAAACTGAATATATTTGTTTTGCACGGTGCTTATTTAAAGAGGCGCGCCGTCGTTCCATGAAGAGTACTAGGGAGCTTACGAAACGAGGACGACGACGGCTACGAGGACTTCATTTAAAAATACGAGTTCGCGTTATTCATATCACTACGAAACTATTTCATGTCGTTTCGCGTTGAAAATGTGTAGTAACTGTCGAGGAATTAAACTGGTATGAGTGAGTTGGAAGCGTAGAGAGAGAACTGAAAATTCATTGTCATGTGCTAACGTCCTCCACAGAACCTTGAATTTGATCATTTCACGTCGTCATTTAGGAGATGACGGCAAAGAAATGTACCAAAATGTAAAACGCACGTGCAGAACATGCAGAGCCATTGTTTTTGCTCACTAAACCTATTGTTTTGTAGCGTCGTCGTTGCCGTCGGCGTCGTCGTTTCGTAAGCTCCCTAGTATGTTTCTGCCTCTGCGATGTTTTGCTAATACCTGTTCAAGGAAGTTTCGAGAGTCAGACCCTTAAAGTGCGTTTCGCGTTAAAAGTCGCTCTCCCGATAGAAAAAAGTGACACCAAACCAAAACAGAGGACGACTGGGATAAATGATATATTACATCCTTAAAATTACTTTATAAGCTTAGGGTGCTGAAAACCCGAAATAATATTGAAGCTAAAGATGCCAGGTTGTCAATATATCGTGAAACTGAATAAACTATTTGTTTTGGAATTAACTCGTGACGACTAGAATAAAATGCAACTTAATCAAACTGATATCATAGGACTATTCTTACCTTTCCTATATCAGGAGTTAAGCCCGGCCCTTGCAAACGGACGCATCATTGTTAGCCAACAACTCCCAATATAATTAAACGAAATATGCTTAAGTTGCAGTCAGGAATTTGCATAATGACTATGAGAAATGTTGACACTGACTTATTTGAACGTCAAACGATGTTCAAATAAGTCAGTGTCCAACATTTCTTATAGTCATAACTCCCAATATTGTTGGCCAATAACATACACCGCTGCATGTTCTTGCGTGTTGTTGGGGTTTGGAACTCAGCCAATCCGCTTTAAAAAAAGCCATTAGCAATAGGAAAACGATGAAAAATCATATTGCTCAAACAACTCCAGACGATGTGTTTTCGAATTTTGTAATATATCAGGACGATATTCTAAAAGTTAAATTTTGTCATGCAGCATGTTAGTCTTCAAAAAATGCGACAGTTTTCCTACTGGGGTCAAGACACACACACAAAAAAAAAAAACCGACCGATTTTCCTACATAAAAGTTTCCAAAACTTTGATAACACGTAAATAACGATACTTCATTGTACTGAAATGCATTTCGATGACGTTTATGAAGATTTTGGTACCACTAGATTGTAAAGATCTTTACAGTTTTAACGTCTTTAGGCTTACATAAAGATCTCTTACACTGCACAAATTTGCGTCAAAAAATGCTCTAAGAAATTTTAGATTCTTTCATTTTCTACAGAGTATCACATAAACCTTCTATTTAAATAAAAAATAAAATAAAATAATAAAATTTCAAACATAAAGTTCTTTTAAAAATTGGAAAATTTTCGTACATTTCCCCTTCTTGTGCGGTAACGGAAAAGGTAACGGAGGTTATCATTTTCTCTAATTGACAAATAATTGTCATAAAAATTAAAACACCAAAACATTCTAACAATTATTAACTCTAACAAGTATTATGCCTACCATGGTTATATGAAATATTATACCAAAATTGATCTGACTAGATAGTCGTAAATCTGAAAAACTTGCCGTTTGATGTGAATTTTGCTCAGTTTACAACATTCTCGCTTGAAAAAGAGACATCCGTGATTATTGACCCACCCGCTATTTGTAAATTTTGCATTTCAGCTTATACAAGGATTATTTAAAATTATCTCACAGGAGAAAAATGATCATACATGATGATCATACATGATCACTCTGTCCTCATAACTTGTAGAGAAACAGGCAACGTTAATGGTAACGAAGGTTACCCATTATTGACTCTCATATCATCTGTGTTGCTATCATGAAGGCCAATTTTGCTGCTTAAATCGATCACGAACCATGCAATAAAACCTCTAAGCAGTTTAGCTACATGTTTGCTTGGTGGCGAGCAAACAAGCTTTCAATCATCGACACAGTATCCCCGTTCAGCTTGTACTGTGGCTGGGATTTTCCACAAGGGAAAGGAGGCTCAATTACTAAACCGAGAACCCCAGCTCTCAATATCGAAATAAAACCATATTTTACACTGGCTAAGACATCACAAAGAGTTTTTTGGAGTCAACGCATCTTGGAACTTCTTTGAAGCTGCAATGGCAAAGGTCGCTGTGAGGGTGTGGAATCAGAGGCTCTGTCAAACGCATGTCCGACGAAGCAGTCTGCCAACAGAAGGTAACAATCCAGGATGCGTCTGACTTCTTCGCTTGGACGCAGCAACACCTGTCTTCAAGTACTGTTGCTTTCTCTTATGTTTCCAAGGAGACCTGTAGTGCAGCTCAATCAGAAATTGAGAGATTTGGGGAGCTGAAACCTGTACCAGGTATAATATCTGCGTTCACGCTGTTGCAGCCATATGCCGTGGGAAGGTCATCACAAGAGATACACCATGTCACTGCTAGCAGTGCTTCACCAATGGCAGATTCAATAAAGAATCCCCATGCTTGTGGAAGCAGCATATGCTCCAAGAATGTCCGGAGTATGTAGAGGTCGTCCTTGTGGCTGGAGACTGGGTGGCTGTTGCGTACGATGATAAACGGGTATGTGGGCAAAGTATTGACAGTTGATCTCAGTGGCCGATAATGAAGCTCACACATCATTTATGCAAGACTCCGCAAAGAAACCTGGTTTGATAAAGTGGCCGACCCCAGCCGATAAGCTTGCATTCACTTCAAGTCTGTACTGGCTGTTATATTAAAAGAACTTAATTGAATTTGAATCTGGGCGCTTGTTTTGGGTGCCATTTGTCCAAGAGCAGGGAACTTGTCAATGTGCGAAAATAAGCTAACCTATGGATTAGTGAGTACTTTCAATGGAAGAAATCAAAGTAATATAATCAGTATCAGTTGAAGTCTTGGAATCATTTCCTTGTCCTGAACATTCCCCCTGCTTTGCGATACTCGAATAATACCGCGACATTTAGGATACATTCAAAAATAACCTCCGTTACTATTTTCGTTACAGTGGATATCAAAGTAGGAAAGTAGGAAGTAAAGAAAGTGTATTTACCCTTGTAAATATGTCGAAAAACGTAAAGTGGACTCAAGAAAGAGCTCCTTCGTTGAAATCCTCTGTGCCACGTGTGTCTTACGGAAAGCAGTAATGACAGAAAGACAGAAAGATATATCTATTGTGTGACCTCAAAACACTTCTATTCATGTCATAGCAATGAGGTGTTTGCATGTTTTAAACATTTTTTCGATAGTTGGTAACGGAGGTTATTGGTAACGCTCGGTAAGGGATGTTATTATTTTTATTCTTCCAAGTCAGTATTTCTCAAAAGAATCGTTCAAAAGTAATGATTTTCTTTGGAACAACAAGAATTGGAGTTATCAATGTGATATAAACATCTGAGCCTATAGTTGTGTTGTTGACGTCAGACAAAATACTTTTTAAAGCCTCCCCGTCTATCGTCCCCGTGGATCGATTGCACAAAACTGTACGATAAAATTTTTACCATTAGTATAGTATCCTAAAGTCAAAGCAACAACGTGTTGAGATCTTCTGTTTGTTTGGTAAAGGAGTTTAGCAAAAAGTATTGGACATCCTTCTAATATTTGTCGGAAAAAAGTGAACAAGCTGTCATTCTAGCCTGCCTTAAACATTCTACCGTGAAAATAAGAATTTAAGCGGGTTGCGTTAGTCAGTTCAGTGAAAATAAAGAGTAGATTTTAATTCATATCCTCACTGGGGACAATACAGTTTTATACATTATGTCACTTTAAGGGCCTAAAAGATACACAGAATCGAAGATCTAATGCTAGTTTTATAAATTGATCCCATTGAGAGTCTCGTGAACTATTAATAAATAGACAGAACTTCAGGTTACTGCATTTATTCTTTTCTTACACACCCTGAGACACATAAAAATTGTTTGGCCGGGTTTAAGACGGATTGGTTGAACTGGTCAAACTAGTTTTACCTCCGTTTGAACGGACTTTAAGGTTTCTTGTATAAATAAAGAATAACTTTTGCAAGTAATGCTAATTTTGCTAACGTTGGCGGAATTAAAAGCAAACCTGCAATGAAGTCTTACTCAATCAAACTGAGAGTGAAGCCGGGAGTGTTGTCCACACCTGCATCAAGAATGAGATCCCTTTTCATGAAAAAACGAGTCTGGTTCTGCCGTTGCGGTCAAGCACTGAAATATTTGTCCGTTTTAATTAAAAGGTAAAAGAGGCAGTTTCTATCGCTGTTATCAACTCCCCGTTTTCAAATCCCTCGATTCTACACTGACCAATTATGTTTAAGTACAGTGACAGCATCAAACAAAGGAGTGAAACCCTAACACACTGACGAAAAATACTTCGCAAATGGCTGCGTTGTCCGTGATAATTGCATCGCATTCCATTTTAAATAGTTAATTGCCCTTTCTTTAGTTTTATCTTAAGATAAAGTAACCGATTTTTCGCTAATACGTATTTCTTGAAGCTTATCTCGGAGATTATCGGATTGTAATTAAAGTTACTTGAAGGAAACTAACGACAATAGCTTTTGAGTCATATTCCTGCTTTGGGTGCATCGGTTGATGAAAAGTAACATTCACCGGCAATGTTTAATCGCAAACCATCTTTCCGCAAAATTAGATTTCATTTTTATTGAGCAAGTCTTATTATCTTAAGGAAACTTAGCCAACTGAATAGTACTTGTCTTTTATAGAACTGAACATCTGCAAAATAATCCGGGAAATTACCCGCCGCGGAAAAGCCATTTAGAGAAGATCATCTCAAAACGCAAACACTATCTTTTGTACTCTAATTTGTTTAAAAAGCGACTGTTTGTTTCGCTGGCAAAGTCGTTGGCTGGTAACAGAATTACGTCCCCTCCAGTATTTCCCTGAACCTGAAATCGCGGATCGCATCATAGTTAATCGAGGGGAATGGTTATGGAACCCGAAAAATTTTTGTATTGTAGATTTTTGTTCTCTTTTTTGGCCGTGACATCGACCGTACACAAAACAATAGTTGTTTACTCCGTACTGAGGAACTAACCAATAGAAACGTGTTGGTTACGTAATTCATGCATAGTGTATGAGCGCAAAACAACAGATTGTGCACGGTCGTGGACTTTCCAACCTAAATCTTGGAATCTTTATTTGCTCCTTTGATGTTTCCCTAGCTTCCAAACCAGTCCCCACCAGATTAACTATGATCGCATCTTTCACAGATCGGATACAGGTGTTAACACAGTTTTGTTTTAAACACTTTGATTTTCCTTGATTTTCCACGAGACCAAAGTAGCATGTCCGTGATATAGAATATTCAATGAATTTCGTTTCGTTTATTGTAGAAAACAATTTGATTGGATTTTTTTGTAACACTAGCGAGAAACAACGATGTTAAGGAAAGAGCTTTTGCTTTCTTTCCTCCGCTCTTAGCAACTCCGAAAAAAAAGGGGGCTTTTGAGAGCTTAAGTTTTTCGAGGTCTTTACGTCAGAGGTCATTGTTTTCGATCAAGTAGCCAGAACAAAGGTGTTTGCTATGAGATACTGAACAAATTTTATTTTGTTAATGTTTCTAATTCGCTATTTCCCCATCCCATATTGCAATATGTTTCTTGGTGGGGGGACAATACAAACTATTTACTCTTGGCACTGTATCATGCAAGCTTCAGTAAACTGGATATCCTTTGGTTTAATGCAAATAACCCCTCAAAATGATCTGTGTTTGCGAAAATGGCGAATGGTGTTAATTAGTTGTTCGCTTAATAGAGATTCGACTGTAATTTTAAAATTGAAGCAAAGAAAACGATTTAATCCGCGGAAACTCTAACAAAGCCTTTCTTTCCGATTGTCAACTTAAAGTGGTAAAAAGCAAAAAAAATAATTAATGATCTGACAAATGCCAACCTTGTATAAGTAAATATAGTTTTATCTCAGAAAATTTGTAGTTCTATGGTAAAATTCTAACTATGGTAAAATAATATTCCTTATGTTTCAAAAATGCCATGAGATGGCTGTGACTAAGCTGATCATATTTGAACTGAAACAGCCTTATTTTTTCAACAGACAATTCAGTTTTGTGGCGAAAAAAAGAGAAAAAGTAACTGCGGTGACATATTATTGTAGGTAGTGATCTGAAAATTATTTTGATCTAAACAATTTTTTGGCAGTCGGTATAAAACAGCCATTAACTTTCCAAAAAACCGTGTCGAAAATCCAAGGGCCTGCACGAAAGACCGATATGAATCCTTGACGTTGCTCAGTTTGGTTTGCCCTATTACAACTAAACTGAGAACATGTCGAAGTATTATCTTTTAAGAGGAAGAAGACGAAGGAGATGAACTCCTAAGGCTTACAATTTGCAGGAAATAACACTGATTTTTAACGGACTTTAACGCCGTAGAATTCTGAATGAATACGTAATTACCGATACAAAAATGGTCCTCTTCAGTGGACAAGCTTAACGCAACAGAAAACCTAATTTTAAGCTTTGTTCGTAGTTCTCAGGGAGAATTTAATCTCATCCATGCTGAAACTTGTTATTTCTTACACGAGCCGATGAAAGAAACCATCACATTTTCAAATATCGCAATATAAAATTAAATTAATTTAAAATGATAAAATTGTGTTTCTTTAGTAGCGTCATGCGAGCTTACCCGATGTGAGTTAACCTTGGAGTGGCGGCACCATTACTCGTAAGAGAAAGTATTTAGAATACCGAATCACGTCTCTTTGTGATCATGAACTTCGAAATATAACTTTTTCAGAAACAAAAGATACCAAATATCTTCCGAACTGCGCAATCAACGTCCGCAGCAAGGAAACCAACTCAGTTCGTGTAGCTGATCGAAAGACAATACAGGAGATCGAGTTGATAATACAGTCGGCGTCGGCGAACCCGTTAATTCGAATACGCAATAGAAAGATTAGCTGTCTTTCGAAATGACCGGTTCAGCATTAAATAATGTCATGATGATGTCCATGCTGGTATAGGCCTTTTACGTATTACCTAAATATTTTACAATATTTTCATGACTTCAGTTAGAACAAAGAAGATAACTTTATCGGCAAATATAAAAGATTAGAGAGGAATTCTATATCTACAGATATCTATGTTTGAGAACGATTTACAATTGTGCTTTTTATGAGATTGGCAGATTGACATGTGCTATTCGAAATGTGCGCAAAAGACAGAGACAATTGACGGTGTGCTGACAGGACAGCGTGTGAAGTTTGTCAACTGAACACCTTTTCAATTAAACTTCGAGACGAAAGGGTGGAAACAAAAAATTAGTTTGAATAAGCGGGGAATTCGGCATAATCGACTTCGAATTAAGCGTAGTATAGCGACTCGAAAAAGGACCAAAACCACGCGGAAAAGAACATTATTTTGAAACAGCGGTTCCACAGGCTGTGCATAGGCTGTGTGATTGAAAGGCAGGCATGCACAGAGAGAACGGGAGAATGCAAATAACTGTTTTTCACGCTCTCAAGTGATCTACGTGGTATTTATTCGGTTTTCCATAAATTTAGTTTGATGAAAACTCCAGTTAGGGTATCCCTCAGTTCCACTTTTAACTAAGACGCATAAAAATACTGGACTTCCAAAAAAAAAAAAAAAAATGGAGCAAAAAGAAAAGAAAAAAAAAAGTGTTTAAATTAGCCTACTGCCGAAGCATCTCGAAATTTATCATGACACAAAGGAAGATTCAAAAGGAAAATTTGTTTATCGTATCAAAGAGCAAATTTCACTTCAGTAAAGCACTGGCCAAACTATAGCTATCGAACAACGTTGCATTCAACGCTCCAACTTTGCTCGATCCAACATTGTCACGTTCGACCGTTTGGTCACCCTTGGTGGAAAATGTTCGTCCAATATTTTTTGTTCGATCGAGAGTTGGATGGAGTTTGCTATTGATCAAACATTGCGACCAATAATTCAGCTCGACGCAACAATGTTGCGGTGTTTTGTCGGCTCTTCCAACAAAGTTATGTTCTGAATCGAGTCACGTTCGCGCTCCTAGCTAATCACGAATCGCTATCTTATTCTTAAGCCCAGGGACGTCGTGGTTGTTAATGAACAGCCAGAAACCTTGCTCAGCGAGTAGGGAACAAGGCCATATCCTGTGGGGCACTTTTAGTTCTCTTAATCATCATCGCTCTGCTTGGAGACGACTGGTTCAATAGCGTTAAAAATTTCTGCAAATTGATCCGAGCTCATTCTTATCATCTCCTAAACGCGGATGTATCTTGCAGTAATCTTGATTTTTTCCTCCTTTGAATCAGTTTCCTTTCTCAAACAGCTCTAGTAGCATAAACGCTACGAGCTGTTTTCTTTTCAATGTTAGCGCCATATTTTCAAATTTAGCGCCAACTTGAACTTGAATTCGTCAAGCAATGTTGGTCTCAACATTTACATCAAACAATGCTGCATATGAGATCCAACTTTGTTCGATAGTTTTGCCAGATTGGAAACAGTTGTAAACGCAGTTTTAAACAGTTTGATTTTCCACGGGACGAAAGTAGCATGTCCGTAATATAGAATATTCAATGAATTTCGTTTCGTTTATTGTAGAACACGATTTGATTGCTTTTTTTTTCGAGGCTTGGTAGGCTACTTTGCACTTTGACAAAAGAATCATAAATTGACCGCCATTTATGAATAAGGTCTATGGCGTTAATTAAGTTCTTCCCTTAACAGAGATTCGACTGTAATTTTAAAATTGAAGCAAAGAAAACGATTTAATATGCCGAAACTCTAACAAAGCCTTTTCTTCCGATTGCCAACTTAAAGTGGTAAAAAGCAAAAAAAATAATTAATGATCTGACAATGGCGCAGGACTTGACGTTAGTTCAAAACTCTAACCTTCCCTTGCGGGAAACTGGGAGTACGTCATATTCCCAAGGCGCGTTCGCTTTGGGCAAGAGGGAAGTTCAGTTTGGAGATTCAAGAAGATACCTTTTTGAATCATGATTGTATGGACTAAGAAAAGAAAGTAACGAAAAAATTGCGCAATCACATGCGATTTACGCATCTTTGTCATGTAAAGTGCAGCTGCAAACCCAGCGTAAATCAATGGCAAAACTAAACAACTTAACAGCACTTTAAAAAAGGGAATTCAGAGTATTTCCCTCATCTCTTCTTCCTATTGGAGTTTGTATTTGCTCAAATTCGAGCAAAATAAATAGTTAACTTGTATACGTAGTAAATTGTACAAATAAATATCAAATGGAATCTTTTTATTACATTTTTGTTTTGCTCGATTAGCATAAGCAAATTTCTTGGAGAGATTTTAATATTTTTTACTAGGTAATTCAGTAGAGAGCTTATTGATGAGCTCATGAACTGATGTAACAACTTAGAGGCCCTGTTAGTGCTTATAGGGATACGGGGATTAATCGGATGCAGCCAAGAAGAGATTCCGGGATACAAGGCATCAAACTTGTCATTTTTAAAAAACATTAAAAATAGGTTCGTTGGTCAATATAGAAAGTACAAAAACTAAAACGGTCGCGATATTGCAAAATGATGCAACTATTTTTATTTTTTTCATTAAATATTCACATTGTCTACCAATAGATATCGGCCACTCCTAAGAACCCAAAAATATTGCGCACAATGAAGTCATCAGTCGTAACAAGCGCGGTGCAAACGTCGGTACCTCGTGACTAGTCTTAACCGGTTCTGTGCTATACAAGTAACTAACTGTACAAACATCGTGGTATACAGACTGTATTTGTACTCGTTTCGTGCGTTTTCTGTACAATAACCGTAATACAGATGGATAATATCTGATTTTTATTGTTAGCAACTTCGTTCAACTTCGTCCAGACCAAATAGAACACACTAGAGTAGTGAAATGACTGAAAGAAAGTGCAAGCGGTTGGGCTCAGTTTGCAACACTAAATACATGTAAGGGTTGACCGTCGAATCCTATAGGTATTTTTTGAGAGAGCTCGCGCACTGTTCGCGTATGACAGGGGATAGTGGTTTCCAGTCTGGACTGTTGCATGATTTTCCAACTCCTGCCCAGCCGGCACAGTTAAAGCTCATTTGAAAATATCCCAAAGAAGAGGCTTAAAAACGCGGTACACTACACATGCAATCGTCATTGAGAATGAGTGTAAAGAGATTGTTTGTGCTCATTATTTTGCCTTTGAATCATTTGCACATCTGTTTAGTGACGCACTTTATACCCCGCTCTCAGGCGGCTTTCGGTATGTTGCCTTGACGTTCTGATGAGGTTCAGTGGTTTCAGCGATCTTTTTGAATAGCGATTAAATACGCAGTCGAAATTAAATGTTCACGAACCAGTTACAGATGCTCAGTGATCTTACTACATACGGAAGCGACGATACCATCACTTCAACAAACTACGATTAAATCTGGCTTAAACGAGATAACTCAAAACAAATTAAAGCTCCTGTCCGATTTTTGAACAACGAAAAAAAAAAACAATCAAACAAAGCGGAAAATAAAAGACAAAAGATTTACTTTTTCCGCATAGCTTCATTAAAGTGCAAATTGGATTGTGTTGTTTAAAAGCAAATTACGGTCTTAATTATAATTTTATTTAGAAGAGAAAAGGAATAAGGTGAAACGATGAAGTCGTTTCTTGTGATAGCTTGTTTCTTTTCTGTGTTGGCTGTTCTAAGCAGGACTGGTGAATCGGTTTCAAGAAGTCAAGATTTAGGTGAGTGTTTTAATTAATGGCACATATTCTCCTTAATGCAGGTTTGTATATTTTGAAGATAATATTCGACTTCGTTAATAGTTTAAGCTCAAAGATGAGAAAAGAATCAATTACACCTGCATCAGTTGCAAAGTTTTTTTCTCTTGGTATTGTGAAGATCATGATGAAACCTGCGATTAAACTAGTGTTTGCACTCTTCAGTTTTGTGGAGTGTTTTTCAGCAAACTTGTTTGATATATGTTTGCAAGGCGAAACGACATCGGGATGAAAAGAAAACTCTGAAAACTGTCCACGGATACTCTGAAATGATTTTACCCGGCTTCATAAGAGCTGGAGACATGGAAACATTTATCACTAGCGATAGGATTGACAAAATTAACAAGTTTGTCCAAACACTTAAATGAAGACTGCACCCTAAACTTAATGTTGTATATGCACGAAGAAATCAGTCTACGTGAAACTTTTTTCCGCTTTCAAAATAACAAAGGAGAGCCAGTCATTGAAACAAGGGGAATGTGCAACTCACTTGAACCCTTGCATGTACTGATCGAGATGTCGATCAATCACATGTTCTCCTTTTGCCAGGACCAAAACAGTTTAAAGAATTCTAAAACTAGGGTCCGCACGGTTTTGTAGTGATTTTTTTTAAACCTACACCAAAATTTTTCAAGTGGACTAGACTCCTAAGTGGTCAGTTTGGGAAGGCCTTAAAAGGCTGAAATTTTCTTGAATAAAATAAAAAAGTAAATAAATATTAAATCACCTTGTTTTCAAGGAAACTGAATGCGTTCATGTTTTGGCTGCAAAATTAGTTCGTGTCAATCGGAGAAGCATAATCGATTGCCGATCATTAGTTGCTGGTCCTTAAAGTTCTCTAACACTTACTAATTCATATCTGGACAAATACTATTCTTTTATACACCCAAACCTTACGTAAAATCCACGATTGAATCTTTCAAACTGCTTTATTTGGTACTCGACATATAAGGCGTTTGATGCCCATAACAATCGCCGTTGATGAAGTGCTACAAGTAGTTACAGTGTAGTATACGTTTTGATATTGTCCTTTTGAACACTTCAAAATAGAGTACCATTTGCAACTTTGAAATTCTTAAGTTCAAGCGTCACGTGTGTTGCACATATTGAAAGCAACCAATGTTAAAGTGAGGCTTGAATATTACTTGGTATAATTTTCGGAATGATCTGATGAATCTGTCACTATCTCAGTTCTCAAAACCACTCTCGCTTCCAACTTGTGAACTGTAATGAACCGGAAAGTGCAAAAAGGAAATTATGAAGTAAGGAAAAATATGCATAGAAAAAGCAATTAAAAAGCAGTCTCTTCTCAACAAATCGCACGTTTTGCCACTCATTTGCTGTTCAATCCTTAGTAGTTGCTAGCCTCCTTGAAAATACACTAGAACTTCCACTCAATTTGTTTTCTTTTTCAATTTTTACGCTTGGAAATCAATGCAAACTTGCAAAACTTTCAGATTGGTTCAGCCCCAGCGCAGTTGATTAATATTTGTGTAGAGTACGTTTCCCAATTATTCGCCCCTAATCGCTATGCAACTCAACGATAACTCAGAACGCAGCTCAAGGCGTGACCTAAATAGTCTGTCGAGTTCACATTATTTAAGAGTGCGTTCGATTGACCGACCGTATTCCGGAATAGGAATACATAGAATAGAAGTTAGAAATCCTTCGCTTTTACCCGCATTCACATTAAAATTGTCAAACACCTGCTAAAATGCTATTTTAAACATATCTTTATTATTCTTGCTGCTTCAAAACGTCAGAAATGCCGTTTTAAGTCACGTATTCTTATTCCGGAATAGGGTGAATCGAAGTGACCCAAAACTTACAAATGATGCAGATCAACTCTTTTAAAAAAATCGTTGGGCTGAACAGTTTCGGTTCAATACCCTTATTTTCAACACATTTTAATCTTCTTCGAACCATCTCAGCCTCCTTTTGTATTTCCTGTTTTATTCAAACCTTCCTTTAATGTTTTAAATAGTTATATTTACATTTCGCTTGATTTGGCTGTCAGTTCAGTTCGAATTAGCTTAATTTGGCTTCGTCACAAGGCCCCCTTCAGGGTAACTTTCTCTGATGCATGGCATAATTGCGAGCAACACTGAAACCTGAGTGCCTTTTGTAAGAACAAAATGTTCTACATTAGCAACAGGCTAAATCATCTAAGTACATTGCAAGTGATCATACGTGCGTCGCTCTTAAAATCCAACCTTCAAGGTACGAGCATAATTAGAATAATTAAAGGCCGTTTGCGAGTGATTGATTTTGAGCCGATTTCCAGTTTTGTCTTACGTCACTAGTATCTAGTTGGTATCTTACATGACAATGTGTGGTTTTATGTCGTTTTCCCAGCTCATTGTTGTTCCTGAACAATTAAAATTAAATCCACTGCACGTATGTCTCTATCTACTTTCGTGTATACTACCTTAATTTTACACTTAGCTTAGAAACATTTTGACTCCCTTTTGCAGCCCAGATTTTCAATCAGAAAAATCGAGAGATCTATAACATCACGTTTTGAGCAAACGGCAAACGCAATGCACAAATTTGCGTTTTGACAAAGATCCAAGAGACTTGTTTGATTTTTTGTCTGTTATCTTCAGATATCCAACAACTTCTCAAAAGAGAGAGAAAACTCAGAACAAGGGAATTTTCATGGTTTTATCACAAATAGCAGTCTTCCTTTGTCGATTGCGGTTTCGTGTAAGAGTAGTGCTAAATCTCTCTATTATCTGAAAGATTTTTGCTCAGAGTGCGAGACGGACGACGTTACTTCTTGCGAAATTTCCGCATTGAGTACACGTATCATGTTCTGTGGTCGAATGAGTTCAAGGGCACTCGCTCAACAGAACTACGTGACGGACCCCCCCGGTCGATCAAGATTTTGCTACTTCTAAGTTTTCTACGGAGTTTAAAACCGTTTCGATCATTAATCCTTGCATTTTCACGACTGGATTGACTATAATGGGGTTACATTTTTAGTAGAGTTACTAGAATGGGGTCACACAATTTTCGGGATTTCTGGGATAAGAAAATTCTGGTAAGCAGGGATTTAAAAATAGGAAGATCCGCGGTCAAAAAATGGTTGGTGCTGTTTACGGCTAGCAAATGTACCAGAATGTTTGTACTGTAGGTGAAAATTACATTCAATTTAACAAACTTGTCAATTCATTTAAGGATGACCTACTTAAAAGGCTTTATAAGGTAGTCAGGCATAATCATAAAGTGACTAAATTGGGATAGCGAAAATGACATTTGCTCAAAAGTGACTAAGATCGATGGGGTCTGTGATTGGCCACAGAATAGACTATAATGGGGTAGGGGTTCGGAGAGGCTCGCGGCACATACCCAGCAAAAATTGACCAAGGTACCCCCACCCCCGAGTAGCTGGGGCTCTCCGGGGCTGGTACTCAGCGGGTTAAGGGAACCTAACGGAAAATGAGTGTTGTCCCAAGTAGCGTGTATACATGTACATATGTATGTAAAGGACAGAAATCAAGTAAGGCCTCTAAACGCTCCTGTGCATAGACTGCATATGATGGATGTAAAACCTTCGCTGATCTACAGAATCAGGAAATTCCTTATGCATCATCCAAGGGAAGAGAAAAATCTCCGACCTGGTTGGGAATCGAACTCACAACTTCCTGATGAGATCACAATTGCTCTAGCGAAGGAGCTACAACTGAGCTTAAGGCCAGACGGGAAAAGGCCGTGCGAGTTTGAGGACAAATCGGCTTGACACAATGGCAAGTGCTAAGTGTAAATGAGTGTTGTCCCAAGTAGCGTGTATACCAACTCAAGGCATTAAGGAGATATTTTCGTGCTTCTTGTGCACTATTTTCTTCTCAAACATCAACATTTGTTTCCAAATCGCCAGGCCCCTGGACCCTTGTCAAAAATGCCAAGAGAAAATCGAGAATGTGTACCGAAATATCGCCAGGCGAAAATTGCAAAATTTTACTTTCGCCCTCACTCTAATTGTTTGGTCTTACTGAGATCATGAAGGATCACTGAAAAGTAGAAAGTGGCCTAATTTCAACGTGAATACTGTGGAGAAAACCATTTGCTTCAGTAGGCGTGGCAACCTCAATACTGAATTGTACTTTCGTTCGTTGCAGCGAAGGGCCCTTGTAATGCCAAAAATCACAGATTGCTTTCCGAACCTGACAGAACGGCAGCTTTTGAAACTTTCGACCAACCACACAGTGACAAAGATTATTTTAAAGAATCCGAAGCATGGTATCGATTCAGTGGCAAGGCAGGCGATCGAATGGCTAAGCGTTGTGTTCCTGAGAAACGCTGCGGCGCGGAAGTAGGTGGCTGGTTGAATGGTCCTCATCCTGATGTCAAAGAAGGCATTGTCAATCGCACAGTTTGCTTTCACTATGGCGATGACTGCTGTCTTTGGAAAACCACTGTCAAAGTACGGAACTGTGGCAGTTTTTACGTGTATTCCCTCAAACGAGACGTACGTGGAGTGTACAGGAAATATCGGTACTGCGGAAACGGAGAAGGTAAGAAAACGTGTGACAGTTGAATGCTAAGCAACCTGGCTTTTGAATGGAAGTGAGGCTCTTGCTAATGCATGAGAACAAAATGATTTACGGCAAGGAAAGCAATGTTGTCTCTCACATAATCACGTCATCACGGCCTCGGTGCCACTCAGAGTCCTGGGGCCCGTTTCTCGAAAGTCCCAAAACTTTACGGGCCATTTTCGGGTGTCACAATTCCTTCTGTATCTCTGAGAACGGAGGGATTTAAGTCGTCAAACTTAACTGTCATTTTGCATTTTGTTTATACCTTGAAAACATTTCAAAAGATCGGCTTTCCAAAACAAGTGGTTGCCAGTTTCACAAATTGTTTTTTCAGGCCCGAAAGGTTTTCGGGACTTTTGAGAAACGTGCCCCTGGCCACGAAGCAACTATCCAGGGAATGAATCAAATGGCCTTGGCAGCGCTTTTCCACCGGATAGTGAATAATTGGGTGGATAGCCCTCTCTAGAACTGTAAAATGCCATATTGTAAATAAATATTCGCAGAGACCTAGAAAATGCCAACCTAGTAGTCATGGCTTTTCTCCGCCAAAGCCAGAAAAGCCCTGGGAACTACTGTACGTCGAAAAGGGATAAACATTACAAAAAAGATACCTGGTTCAGTGTTAGATGTAATAGCCTGAAAGGCCGTAATATTTTGCTGAAATTGAAAGAAAGGTGTTACGGCGAATCAGCATTGGAAGCTTAAATATTTCTCAAACTATTTTAGGACCAGATCCTTGCGACATGCGCTTTATCAATGTGTTAGACAGTCCTGATCGAGCAGAAGAATTTATCACAGACAGGGACATTAAATGTGACAGAGGACAGCGGAATTCCATTTACCAGCGATGGAACAGATTCAATGGATCAGCAGGAGTTGCCATGTCAACCAAATGTGTTGATACAATGCGATGTGGGGCCCAGGCCCCTGGTTGGTTACAGGGAAAACATCCAAGACTGGACGAGGGGGTGGTTAGCCGAACTGTGTGTTATCACTGGGAGAATAACTGCTGCTACTTCAAAAACAAAATTCAGGTCAAAAACTGTAAAGGTTACTATGTTTACAAGCTTGAGAAACCACCGGCATATAAACTACGCTATTGTGGTAACGGAACGGGTAAGCACGCACAATGAGCATTCTCTGTAACATTCCGATTCGCGCCCTAAGGCCGTGAATCTTTCGGTCAGCGACAGGAATTACAACGTATGGTCAGTTCCGAAGTGAAGTAATGAAAGTCTTTTTTGCTACATTTGTCGGTTACTATTATTACAAATTTCTGAGACCGCTGCGAGAGGCGGAAATCTTTTTGGGTCAGGGCTAACCGCAGTCGTTGTTCTTGCCACCAATGGAAATTAATCTTGGCCTTCTAGAAAGGGAAAATGGCAACTTCTGTTAGAGCAATACTCATTGGAAGCGTATTGTAGAAGGTAAAAACCATATCGGTTCATTTTGGCAAGTCCTAGCATACTGCGACTAACGAAGAACCTCGATTCCCATTTTGGTTAGTGATATTTTCTCAACCACGCAAAAATAGCCCTTTTTCGAGTTCATGTTTGCATGTTTGCCTCCTCTTCAAAGCGAGTTTAAGTTCGACGTTTCTGTGATTATTTTACTCATGAATGAAAACTACTTTTCATAAGAAAAGCTTTGCACTTAGACTCGCTTTGAAGAGGGGGCAGACATGACCTCGGAAATGCCTTATTACACTCGTTTTGCACTTCTCATAGAAACCGCTGAAAGACATTGTCGCTGATAACGCAAACTCATTTCCATATCTCAGTCATGTACAGGTCTCACTAGCGATGATTCAAACCTTTTATAACAACCATTAATTAATTACGGCATGAACAAAGAGAAATAAGTTAAAATGAAAGTTGAAATAATCATCGCAGTGAGGTAAGCAACTGAGTTGAGCTTGTTGCAAAGGAAGCCCAAAAAAACGAGGCTTTTAATTCAGGGTATTCGAACCCATGAACGTGAGATTCTACAATTTGAGCTATCAAGCCCTTTGCATTTGCATGGGAGCCTGTCAGTTGCGAGTTCGAGTTTATACGTTTCGAGGTGAACAAATTTGTATTCCAAAAAATCAAAAGTCAGTGATTTCGCCTTTGCGTTTAAATGAAAATCCAGAACAAATGTTGAGTAAAGACGCAAAGATGAATTATTTGATTAATATCTTACGGCATGGGTTAATATTAATTACATCAAATCAGTAATCACTTTCTGTTTTTTTCTGTTAGGCTCAGCACCGCATGGAAGTTGCGAACTAACTAAGAGAGAGCGTAAGTAACGTCAATATTCGTGTCATGTTGGCCATCGCGATTGTTGTGCAATATTTAGTTTTCTTATTTTTTCAAACAATAGCTATAAATGCTCAATCCAGTCTTTTATGGCATCAGTGGTACATATGCATTAATTTATTTACGAACTGTACACGTATACAATGCCGATTTATTATCCTTTTGTATTTTTGTTAATTGGACCTTCTGGCCTAGCTCGTTTTGGAAAAGGAAGACCCTTGATTTTTCTCGCTGTAGCGAGACAAAAAGAAACGGCTTTCTTGACTAGTATTAATACAACATTTGCGTGACATTATCAATGGGGTGTACTCTCTTTCATCAGGGTTGAAGATGCACAAAAAACGGTGAAACTGTCTGTTGTCTCTTTGTCGTGAGTAACTCAGTCACTGCAGCAACTGCATAGCTTCCGTGTATCTTCCTTTTCAGAAAACCCTTGTGTAACTGGTCGGTACTTCGAGCTTTCCGAACCAGATCGCGCCGCCGGGTATACCAAAGAATGCAGCTTAAAAAGTGATGAGGACCAACTAAGCGAAGAATATGCATGGTACCGATTTACTGGAAAAGCGGGAACAAGGTTGGCCACAACATGCGTTCCCATGCATCGATGCGGTACAGAAGCCCCTGGCTGGCTCAATGGGACCCTCCCGAAAACCAAGAATGTAGGCGAAGTAAACCGAACGGTTTGTTTTCACTGGAAACACGATTGTTGCCACTGGAAAACGAGTGTAAAAGTCCGCAACTGTGGACACTTTTATCTTTTCTATCTGAAGCGAAAAAACCCACTGGAAAAAAAATACAAATATCGATACTGTGGAAATGGTGGAGGTAAGGCGAGCCAGAGAACATTTGAACGAAAGGGTGATACACGGAATTGTTTTCCAAGTTGTAAATTTAACAATTAAGAAATTGCGAAGAAATATTATGAAAAGTCGTTTCTCTTAATGAAAAAGCCCACGAGTAATGATTTTAATGGGTTCTTGGTATATTAAGAAAAAAAAAGGGGGGGGGGGGAGGGGGGAATCTAGTGGCTTGTAATCTTCAAAAGAGCCCCTCCCACACTAAGATTGTAATACAACAGTTCTTTCTTTAACAACCCGCCAGAGGATTAAGATCAAACATTTTGATTGTTGTTGTCCACCATTTCTTGTTTTAAAACTCTTAAAATTATACATTTTTAGGTAAAGTTCTTCCTCCTAAACCAAGGAAACCCCCAACACCAGAAGGTAAGTGAATTAAATTGAGATTTGGAAGCATAACTTAGTCAGAAAGGAAAAGTACTTTCCGCCAATTCAATTAAGTGAAGAAAAGTAAGTACCATTATTTACCCTCGGATATTTAGAGTAGCTAGTAGTTATATTCTCCTTCCCACGAGCGCATTACACCTTTGTCTTGTGGGTTTTTTTTGGTAAGTTTTTCCTAGCCTGCGTAGGTGGCGGTTTTGTCCGAACGAACGAACAACTGGCGAAGCCGAACTGACGAGTAAAGACGCGAGGGGATTGGGGCGGTTAATCCGCGTCGTTCGCTCGAACAAAACTCCCAGTTACTCCTTTCGAGAAATCCCGGCGTTGCTAAATCGATGGTAAGGGTAAGACCAAGGGTCAGGGTAAGGGTAAGGATACGAATATAGAAAGTATCCTAAAAATGCATAAAAGCTAACCTTAAACATTTGTTTAGGCCTAATTAGGCCTAAGGCCGGTTAGCTTTTATTCATGTTTAGGATACTTTTTGTATTCGTATCCTTACCCTTACCCTGACCCTTGGTCTTACCCTTATCCTCGTTTTAGAAACGCCAGAGAAATCCAGGATTTTGAGTAACTGGGCCTAGCGTTAGTCCCCAAAAAATATCGCTAAAAAGAACTCTGATAAGAAATTCTAACACAGTCTTTATTAAAGTATATTTGTTTGAATCTTTTAGCATTATATTGTATTAAATACAGACTGATTTAATGAGCGTACTTTTCTCTTCTGCATTCATAAATGTTTAATTCCTGACATTCATTTATACAGATCTAACTGACACCTCTTAGGTATTTCTTTTTGACTGATAATCGAAGATGTTATGGTCTTGGTAATCAAAGAGAAAAAAACAATGATCACTCGCGAATGAAACAGTGTTCGGCTATAATCTAAAATCTTAAATGTGTCTTGTTTCTGCTCAGTTATGTCATCATCAAATCGACTGACTGATTGATGTATCTTTCAAAATGTCCCCTCAATGAATGTTTGATAAGAAAACTCAGAAAATTGCCCTCGTTCAATTGTCTCTTAATTATGTTCCAACAATAATTCCTGAGAGAGATTTATCTTCAAATCCAAAAGCTGCAGGATCTTTGAAACTTCGTACCCAGGGACCTCTGTCCATCACTTTGAGTTAATACACCCAAAAGCAAAGAGGAGGTCCTGGGAACTAGGTTATCGAGCACCTGATGAATAAAGGGTTTTGGTTTCTAACCTTAGACCTTTGTTACTTAATTAATTATTCTGGGATGCCCGCTTATTGTTTTCAATTGCAATTGATTGGTTTCTTTATGTTCATTTCTGCGCATGACGGAATGGACAAAGGCCCATGCATACAACCAACCGCATTAGTTGTGACCAGAATGTATCCGCCAGAGTCAGGTGGACACTTACTGGTTAAAAAAAAAAAAAACCTTGCGTCGACGGTCATTAATAACAAATCAATCTATAACAAGTACGTAAGCTTGGATAGTGCAGGTTAATTCTTAACTAACACTACAAACGATTTACTTTGGGTGTACGACTGTCGCAAATTCATTTTATTCACAACCCAAACTGTTGTCATACAACAAAACGGACTTATCTCGTTGCTACACGACTTATGTGCAGAGCCTTTGTTTTTTATTTTCAGTAACGACAGAGATGATGTTAACACGGCCGACTGCTGAAGCCTCGACTTCAAGTGAGTTACTTAGTAAAATAACCCGAGCGATTCAAGAATTATTGATCCAGGACTTCCTCGTTCTCTTTGGCGTGGGAAAGGTCCTGAAGATGATTGTGTTGTGAAAATAAAAGAAGTGGAAAAGAAATCCATTACGGTGACCTGGTTCGATTCAAATCTGCTAGGGGGCTTCAGTAACTGCGATAACTCACATGGATGTTTCGCAGAGAATTCGTTTCATTTATTCAATTGTAGCACATGATTTTTAGCGACAACTGAAGTGACACAATCAACAAGAAAGTTACACATAAAGTAAACTCCCCTACAAAATCACAGAAAATGTCAATAATAGACCCCTGGAGATTTGAATTGGGTACAAGATTGAGTGAGCTGGTTTGGTCTTTTTAACAATCTTGACCGTTCAACAAAAACGCCTATAGCACTTCTTTCTGTTTTGGCTTAATTTTAAGGTTTCCTTGTCCTCTACCTAGAAGAACCTCTTCGATAATATTGTCGAATTCATGTTTTTTGGGAGTATTTCCCGCAAAATCACAACAGAGAGTAGGAGGAACATGCGCAGTGATAGAAGGGCTAGGAGGAGGAGAGTGGATGATTCGCCTGGGAGAATTCCACCTACAGGCGACGGATAATGAAGACGGTGAACATGCGTCAATGAGGTTATGAGAAGGAAGAAAATGAAGCCATTTTTTTTCTTTTTCTGAGCTTAAAAGCAAGGATCAAACATAACATGAGGGTTGTTGCAAGCTTATGCAATTGACACCTGCCCATGAAATCATCTGTGATATCCTCTGTAAATATTATTATTATTATTATTATTATTATTATTATTATTATTATTATTATACTTTCACTGAAAGCTTTAGCCACCAACCTCTTTTGGATTCGTTATGGTAATTTTTTTTCGGTGCTTCATTTCTTTTCTACAGCCACTCTTGGTTCAACAACAACAACAACAAAACCACCTGAAAACCCAGGTATGCAAGCTACGGCTATAGGGTCAATCCTTTTACCCCCAAAGGGGATCCCCACAAGGGAAAATCACAGTTCCCTTCCAAGGGTAAAATCATCTGGCATTATGCTGGCTGACATCTGCAAGTGTTACAGTTTGGAGTAAAGAACACAGTTAGTCTAATGGCCCTTTGAGCAAAAATAACGTAGATACGTGAGGCAAATCAAAGCAGAAGCCGCCGATTAAATGAGTCAATTGCAAGCTGGCACTAAACGCGACAAAGACGGCGGTGTTGCTTTTCCTATTAAATAAACATAGCACTTTCGTTAAGAAGTCGACTGCAGTCAGACAACCAGGAAAAGAGTGTAGCAAGGAGTCGTCTTTTCAACAATAGTTACACCTTATATTGTCTAAATTCCCGGACAAACGAAAAATCACAGTTTTGGACGATAAAATATGTTGGATGTGAACCAATATTTTAACGTTTGGCTACCGTGTTTGATGACCATTTAACATATTTGACGGTGTTGGAGCACGTGGATACCTTACCTACAACTGTTTGGTCAAGTATGTCAAAAGGATGTTTGAAATCGCTTGCCCATCCCGTAATTTTCAACATGTTAGATCGTTCAACATTTGACGTTTGGCCAGGCCTTAAGATCAGATAAATTTGGAGAAATTACTTTGAGGTTTGGAAATTGTTACAAATGTTCTTTCTTTCTTTCTTTTTTTCTTGCTTTCTCCTGTGTCGCTGTCTTCAGAGGTCAATGTCACTTGTGGACAGAATGATATGTGGATAAGTATTCCAAAACCCCTTCTTCCAGGTCTAGACAGAGAACATCTTCGTCTTTCTGATGTAAACTGCGGAGCCACCGAAACTGAAACAGCTTTCGTTCTGCACACGAAATTGACGGAGTGCCACACAGTGAGCAAACACACTAATAACTTTGTCAATTACATGAACAAAGTATTGCAAATCCCCCTCGAGGAAGGCCAGATAATAACACGGGTGCGCGAAGTCATGATACCTTTCAGCTGTTACTACTCAAATCAGGGAATTGTCTCAGCGGTTGGCCTTCAAGTCGAAAGCAAGAAAATCATTTTCTCCAAGAGAGGACTTGGAAAGTTCACCCTAGAAATGAACATTTTCCCAGACGACACCTTTGTTGGGCATTATCAGAAGAGCGACTATCCCCTTCATGTGTCCCTGAGGGATCCTGTATTCGTTGAAGTTAAGGTCGTCACCAAAGACACACGGCTGCAAGTCTTAGCCGAGAACTGTTTTGCTACTCCAAATAGCAACCCCAATGGACCTGGATTAAAATATGTGTTCATTGAAGACGGGTAGGTCTTCTAGATCTAGAGTCATGCAATGAATGAGTCTGTAGTGTTGCTTTGTAAAAATGTCGCTATCCGACCTGGCGAATAGCTCACGTACAGTTGGCCTAGTACTGGTCTTGGCCCCAACACCACGCAAACCATTAAAACCAGGCCATCAAACAGGTGGTATGATCATGTGAACGGTTAGCTATTAAAAAACGTTCAAAAAACAATAGATCAAATTTGCTAGGGGACGGAAAGTAGAAAAACTCAGCGTCCTTCCAATTAAGCTTTATCCTTTAATTCGTAATCCTATATCCTACGAACAAAAGACCTTGGAAGTCAAACTATGGAGTCTTGAACATTGAACATAAAACTTAATTATGTAATATTAAAGCTGAAAGTCTGAACCGAAAAGACGCAGCCTCAAACCTTTTAATTGTCATCGTTTCTTGGGTTCGGCAAGTTTTAGAATTAGTCTTACACCCCATTTCCAGTAACAGAATAACACTTTTCTCTTAGATGTAACATCGATGATACGCTCACTACGATTGAAAGCCCTGCTCCCAACAAACAGCGTTTTTCTATGGAGGCATTCACGTTCATCGGCGGTCATCAGTGGGTCTTCTTGCACTGCCAGGTCAGAGTATGTAATGCAACAGATCCAACATCTCGCTGCGCGCGAGGCTGTATAAAGAGTCGAGGCAAGAGGTCTCTGGCAACTACAGACTACAAAGATGAGCAATACCATCTTGCAGAAGGACCAATCATGGGAAGAGAGAAAGAAGACGAACAACTCGGAAAGACTCCTGTGGATTCAATTGAAGGACTACGTAGTGTGGACATTAAAGGTAACTCGTGGGCACGTTAATTAGGTTCAACCAATTATGGAATGAGCGCAAATTTAACCATGAAGGGAAGTTTGAAAGGCCTAACCTGTAAAGATGGTTAGCACAGCAATAAGGTGCTGATTGAAAGGGAGAAAAGATCCTCGCATTTATATGGAAAATTTAAGCCACTGTCTCTTATGGACACCTGAAAAATTTAACTCGCCCTTCAAACACAAACGCGAAGCGCGCAGGCCAAAAACGAGGATCCGTAACTTACAGTACAAACCGAGGAAACGAGGTTAGTGTCTCTGAGGTAGTCATGCAGGAGTGCGGGAAAGGAAATTAGTTTAAGTCAAGCGGAAGGTTCAACTGCCACAACAAATGCGCGTCAAAATCAGAAAAAAACGAATAAATTTCTCGGCTTTTTGAAACAGTAGCTAGCAAGATTGAAATAGTTCATCAAGCTTACGTAACATAAACGACATGAAAAACTGGCTAGAGAATGCATTATCAAAATTTCAAATTTAGCAGGGCATACTGTAGAATGCGTCCGCCAAATCAGCCAATCACAGCGCGCGTACTATCTGAGAGATATGATAAGTAAAAATATTTCATTTATCGAGTCCTTCCACCGGAACACATGAGCCCAACAAATTTACCGGCTCGCAACGGCTGAGTGGCTTCATACCTCAGTTGGTAGAGCATTGCACGGGCATCGCAGAGTTCAAACCCCGTTGAAGCGACCTACATTTTTCAGGAGTTTATAAGAGACACTTGCTTCAATTGGTCAGATAAGTTCCCCGAGAATCATTTCTCTCTTTCATCTATGACCCGAACTTTAAATATATGAGATGATGTTACAAGCAGTCCTCTTTGACGTGCAGAGCAACTTCAAGTTAAAGAACGACTTAAACTTAAAGAATTGTAAACCTTCCTGTGAAATCTTACCACAACAAGATACATCCTCAGCAATCGTAAAGGTGTTGTAAGAGGGGAAGGTGTTTTAATTTTTTATGTGTGGCAAATTACGTGGGTCGATGTAAAGTTAGTCATCGAGAGGACGTGCTAAATTTTAGAATGGTGATTAACAGTCATTTCTTATTTTCTCTGCAGCAGATGATAACAACAAACCTCTTGCTATTGCAACCGCCGTGACCGCCGCGATATGCGTTATGGGAGTATCATACATGGTGTGGTCCAGTAAAAAGAATGGCTATTCAAAGTCATACTACGGTTATCAACCATTAATGAAGCAAGAGTAGTTAGTGGGGTCTTTTGATGTGTATAATGGTGATCAATACTAGCTTAACTGTTCTATTAGACTATAATATGTACTCTGATTAGGGTAATTTCACTGTAGGCTCGGTTCAGGAATCATATCAAGCGACAAGTCTCGATGTGCGATGGGATTCTGACCATCCGTTTTCGGTATTAGGGAGTTTTAAGAAACCACGACGGCTTCGGCGACGAAAACGTCACTTCAAAATATGAGATTAATCTGTTCTAAGTATTTCATGATCATTCCATCTTGTTTATTGATACAGTATGGGCGAAGCGTCCGATAACTGGATTTGTAAGGACGGATTTGAAGTAAAGAGTAAGACTGAAGGATTCACTGTAATTTGTCCACGTTGTCGTCAAAACCTTAAGCACGGTGCCTACTATTGTTATTGCGCATATGTTCTGCGCATCTCGAGATACTCGGATTTCCTATCGGTGATGGTTATTTATACAGGGATATTTTTGCGCGGTTTAATACTATCCGGAGAGAGTAGATCTTAGTAAGAACTCTTGGTGTCCAAAGAGAAAATTGGAGGTAACATGCATTTTTGAGAGATTACCATACGTTGCTTTGTATTTTAAAGCTTCTTACAAATATTATTCATGAATGCGTGGTTACCCCCAGTTTTCTTTTTGGATTTCAATAACACTTGTTAAGATCCACATTTCCTGCATAATCACACACAGGGGCATTGAATATCTTTAAGTAGTTGGCACCGTCCTTAAATTTGCTCCTTTCACGAAGTACTTTTGACTAGAACGGGACAGAAATGTTCAAAAAAGCGTGCCGCACGTGCAGCGCAAGCATTTTGGTTCTTTCAACCAATAATATTACTGCTTTTTGGCGATGTCGTTGCCGTAGCCGTCGTTCTTTCTTTAACTCCCTTTAAGGGAGCTTACGCTAGGACGACTACGACGGCTACGAGAACATCACATAACAATAGGTCAACCGAGCAAAAACAAAAGCTCCGCACGCCCTGCACGTGCCTTTTTCATTTTGGTGAATTTCTTTGCCGTCCTCGTCCTGACAACGATGTGAATTTACCATGCAAATTTCAGGTTGTATAGAGGACGTGAGAACATGACGAGACATTTTTAATTTCCCCCCAACAGCCACACAATTCATGCCAATTTTATTCATGCAATGTTGATACTCACTTTCCATTCCGAACGAATAGGGGTAACAATAACGGGAAATAATATTTTTATACGACATTTTCGTTGGCGTTGTCGTCGTCTTTGCGTAAGCTCCCTGCTAGATTTTTGCGGGTAAAAGCGCGGTGGTATCATATTCCATGCACGATTCACAATTTTGAATTAAGAACGAGCATACCTCGTGCGGCTACTTGATAGCAGATCAATCAGAGGCATTGCGGTTATCAGGCCCAATCTGATAGGTCATAGTTTGGCTTAAAATTGTGGACTGAGATAAATAAGATTTACACAAGCTATTCTGAGTTTTGAAGTCAATCATTTTTCTCAAGAATGGTGCCTTAAGTAAACGAATTCGTATTGTATTCAGTAAATGAAATCCATCCGTCAAACAACTGACGCCTGGTGTTTGAGTTAAAAGACAGTGTTCACTTGCTCGGATATTAAAATTAAAAAAATGTGGTGGCTAGACCATTAGATGGAAAATAATGAAATTTTCTTGTGAAATGCACACTGTCATGTTTTAATTAAGAAAAGGAGAACACAAATAAAAAGAAAAAAAAAACACATGATGCCAAGATTGTTTATTTAAGGTGGCTCAAACCACTTCAACGCTTCCATGCAAGTAACGCTCTTATTAGAAGGATCGGCACCACAACGCTGTGTCACGTATTAGCAATATTATGGTACCATATGAAACGCCAATTAATGCTGAACAAGATGCAGTCGTTATTGTGACATAATAGGGCCGTTTATACGAGAGAAAATAAGCCGCGGCTTACATAAGACGCAAACACCCCGTGTAAATGGTACAAAATCTACGTTCACGGCTTTCTCAACCCTCGGCTTATCCTGGCCTGGGAGGTTATACTCGTATAAATGGTTCCTTTCGCGTATTATGTACGCCGCGGCCAGAGTAAGCCGCGGCTTATTTTCTCTCGTATAAACAGCCCTAATATGTCAGCGCGGCAACGTGCAAGCCCTGCAAAAACACCCTCTCTTTCGTCTTCAGTTGCTTGTATCTCAAAAGCAAACTCGGTGACCCCCATTTCTTTTATTTCTGGAAAGTAATCAAAAGGACAAAATGAAACTTCCTGCAAAGTTAAAAAAAAATCTGTACGGTGAATTCAGAGCCACCTTAACACCTTGATTTTTTTTTTTAAATGGCTCTGATTCTGCAGTACAGAACTTTTGTAAACTTTGCAGAGTTTCATCTTGGCCTCCTGATCACTTTTCAGGAATAAAATGGGGGGGGTGGGGGGGTAACTAGGTTCTTTTTGAGATATGAGCAACTAAAGCCAAAATATAGGGTGTTTTTGCTGGGCTTTCTCGTTGCCATGGTATTATTACGTCACAATCTTGTTTGGAAATGTTCGGTGTTTCATATGTTACCATAAAATTGCTGTTACGTGATACAGTGTTGTGGCGTTTATTCTTAAGAGAGTGTCTTCGAAGTATTGAAACTACTTCAGTTGAGCAACCTTAAAGGGTACCTTTGAGACGAACAGAAAAATGTGACTTATTGGAACTAAAATCTACAAGAAAACATATTCCTGTCCATTCTTTCGAGAAAAGTATCGATAACAACAATAAAAGCAAGGTGACACACGCTAACACCAACCCGGTGTGGCCATCACATCACGCATGCGCAAAACCATTTTACCCGGTCAATTAGCAACCATGGACAGCTGTTTCGGTCTTTAGGGCCTCATCAGTAAACACCAGGTGGCTGTTTTTAGCACCCCTTTAACTGGCAGTTTTACATGCCATACATGTGGTAAGCTGGGTTGGGAACAGCAAAACTGTTCTCCCACGGCAAGCGTGTGGCATATCGATGGCCGAAGCTACATCAACATGATCTCTTCTCTAAATTAACGATTATCGTTAATTTGTAATTTGCTTTGAATTTACTTATTGATAATTTAGGACACTGTGATCTGGGACAGAGGATCGCAGCTCTGGGAACGAGAGAATGCCAACACTCATTCAATGTCTTGGGTGATAGGGCTTGGGCACAAGCTCTCAGGCTACCCAACATTGACAACGTTAAAGATGGCGGACGAAACGAAACAAGCTCAACGGTTGACCTTTGAAAACAAGAAAGCCGTGGGAAATACATCTTTATCGAGGAATTTTAGCACAGGTATCACTTCTGAGTCACTATATTTAGCATTAGCAATGTGGATGGAAATGTTCCCGCACCCAAATTCCACATCACCAGAGGCCAGTGATCATGATGCTTCGCAAACTGTCTCCGAATCATTTGATGTGTACAGGGAAATTGGCTGCATTCTTGTAAAGCAAGACAACCGTCTCGTTGCAATTGACCGTAGTCACGATGGCGTGCACGGAATAGCGCGGATGCTTGTTAAAAACCATGACAAAACTGCAGGTTGTAGCGTTTTTGTTTCTCGAAAGCCATGTACCTACTGTGTTAAGCTTTTGATAAAAGCTGGTGTGACTCAAATCTCATATCCTCCGGTTGAACCAGAATTTCTTAACAGTAAGGAGGAGAAGCGCATTGCTACGTTATCTGAAGAAGGTCAAATCACCCACACTGTCTTTGTTCCTCAAATAGGAGGAGACTTGGTAGTAAAGGGAGAGGAGACAAAAGGAATTCCACGTGGAATTAGAGAGTATACTACACGAGTGCTTGGGAGATTTTGGAACAAAGAAAGCGCAAAGCAAATGAGTGTAGAGTCTGTTGAAGACAGCTACTGCCAATTTGAAAATCTTGTGAAATGGTTTGCGCGAATTTACCTCCCTTTAGAGCATTCAAAATTTAAATGTTTTGTTCCCAGCAAGGATCGTTCTATGAAATATGGTGAAAGAATAAGTTGCACTTTTGACCCTGAGAATGACTTTTACCATGAGAAGATTGCAAAGCATCTTCTTGGCTTAGCAACGATGACAATACACGGAACTGTTGAGCCAAAGACTGGGGTGGGATGTGTGATCATGAAGGACAATGAGATAGTCGCAGTTGGATGGAATGACTTCCCTGTAAAACTAATGGAAGAGGGTTTTTATGAAGCATCAGATGAAGAAAGGGACAAAAAGTATCCCTTCTTTGTGCATGCTGAGCAAAATGCACTTCTTGTTCGAAACTCAACAGATGTAACTGGGGGAATTATCTTTGTCACAAAAACTCCTTGCCATGAATGCACACCTCTAGTAAAGATTTCTGGGATAGGAACGGTTGTGTTGGCAAATTCCCTGGAACCCATAAAGGAGAAGTATCGACTTAATTATGATATATTTCAGGAAGAGGTTGAAAATGGCAGTTTCCTTTGCTACGAAATGCTGGGGTCTCAATAACTTTAATTTTGAGTAAAGTTCAGAACAACTCACTGACAGTGATGTGAAATGACAGCAGCAAACTTTTCAACTTAGTTCCAAGGAGCTCAAAAAGTGCAACTCATCTGAATTTTAACGTGTCATACCCTTCACGGACGAGTCGCTTTAGAAAATGGGTGAATTCAAATACCCGTATAACTTCTAGCATTTCTGTCTTTTTACATGTATGTTGCATAAAAGGTACATAGCTGTGGTAACACTTTCTTGGCATTCAGTAACACATTATTTTGTGAGCCCAGTGTCTTTCAAAACAAGGAAACAATAATTTATTAATGTACAAAAAAAATATTAAAAAAATGCATCTTGCAAAGAGTGTCACAAGGACACAAAAAATGTCATGTCATTTGAAGTTTCTAAAATTATTTTCCCACATTTTGGTCTATTTATTTTTCTTGCCCTTATGACAAAGATCTGAAGGAGAAAAAGCAATAGTAACTGGTACAATACTGACTCACTGTCTGCTAATTATAAAATACAGTACAACTTTGTTCAAAGAGATTACAGTCAATAAAAATATGATATTGGAGGATTGCACTCTATAAGAAAAATGGTTAGCTTTTATTAACTCATAACTCATTCAGTGTGGCCCAGTGGTTTGGGCGCTTGCCTTGAAATCCGGAGATCCCGGGTTCAAGACCAGTTCTAATTACTCGTTGAATTTGTTCCTGGTAGACTCCCTGGTTCAACTTCCAGGCTGCACTTGTAAATAGCCAACTGGTTTGCCTCCGGCCAGCTGGGATTCTTAACAGTTGTAGTTGTTGTGTTCTGTTGTTTCATTGATTGTGTTTCATTGGCCCTGAAAAGCCCCTATGGGGAGCGGTCAATTAAGTATTGTATTGTATTGTATTGTATTGTATTTCTCTGTATGAACACTTCACATTATCAATTACATGGGTTCTTGATTTTTTCAGAGCTATATACATTGTACATACATGTAATAATATTATTTGCTTTGGTCCCAGCAAGTCTAGACAATTAAAGTTAAACCAGTATGTCCTGTCCAGAAAAGGAAAATATTTGTTGCTCTGTTCTGCAGATGCTATAAAAAATTAATAATTTATTGTCTGATGAGATGTGTCCAAAACCATGTGAGTCATGTTAAGTCTCTAGCTAATGGTCTTGGAGTAGAATAAGTTTACAAGCATCCTTTTTATCAGACGAGTTGAAACCTCTGTGTTCCCATGTTCTGTACCGCAATATCTTGCAGATTGGAGAATTTATATGACTGAGTAAGTGGTTTTCGCTGATAGCAACAATATTATTTTTTCTGATGCCACTCAGAATATCAACTTCTTATCTTCAACATGTAGTGCTGAACTCGTCCATCAGGAGCTCTACCAGACACCCAGCTGA
>NC_090874.1:6281159-6308659 GCF_036669935.1 Montipora foliosa
TGTAAGGCGCAGTTGAATATTTTTATAGAAACTGCGCGGTATAAATTTCAATTTATTATTATTATTATTATTATTATTATTATTATTATTATTAGTAGTAGTATTATTATTAGTAGTATTATTATAATCGTTGATGCAATCAACAAAATTTGACGTTGCTGTCTCCGGAAGGTTGTTTGACCTAACCAATCGAAGCCATGTATCCATGTATTGGGAAACCATATGGTTTGCGTTTGTCGTAACCGTTCACGTGCAACAATAGTTGTGTAGTACACTCTTGTACTCAAATCCTCTTGAGAAATAGAACGTTATTAATATCGGCTCCACACTCACAAATGCTCAAGAAAGCCGCCATTTTGTAATTTCTTAAAGTTCCCGCCAGCTAACCGCTGAGTGCACTGGGAATTAAGCCTCAACTCCATGGTTGCCTCCATTCCACTACGCTCAATTGTAAAAATAATTGCATGCCCTGTATTTCTGTACGGGAATGTACATATTTCTGTACTAGAATCGAACATATATATGTATTCGAATAAATATTGTTGTAATTCGAATATATATTGTTGTGTTGGATACATATTGTTGTACTGGAATAAATATTGCTGTACTGGAATATATATTGTTGTATTGCCCTTCAGACAAAATGTTGCAGCATTTTAAAACACTGTGGGCCAATCAAATCTACATGTAAACCTGACAACAAAGAAAAACAAATATTCAACTTCCCTACCTACAAAGTGTTATTAAAATGTATCAAAGTGATTCCTGTCGAAAAAAAACTTTAGGTGCTCGTCAATAAAGACACCCAAGTATTTAATCTGGGACTTTTGTTCTATACTGCAAACTGTTATACTGATATTTGTTTTCTTCTCGGGTGAAGTAATTATTATGTAATTTGTCTTCTCAAAATTAATAAATAGCATATTTGCTGCACAAAATTTTAAGACCTTTCCAAGTTCTTCATTAACAACTGATTGCAATTGTTCGGGGTCTTTTGAAGAATAAAACATAATTGTATCATCTGCAAAAATCCTAAAAGTTAATTTCATCTAGTACCTAGGCAAATCATTAATATACAATAGAGACAGCAGTGGACCTAGTGTAGAGCCTTGAGGCACGCCACATCTGATGGTTTTCAGGCTGGATTCTGCATTACCAACTTTGACATATTGTTTACGATTAGTTATATAGTCTGAAAACCATGCATGGAAAAGTCCTCGGATCCCATATTTATACAGTTTTTCTAAAAGAATATGGTGGTTAATTGTATCGAAGGCCTTGGAAAAGTCTAAAAAGATACCACATGTTATTTGTTGATCGTCGACTGCTGGTTTTAATTTCTCCACAGTTTCTAGAATGGCATATTCAGTGGAGTATCCCTTTCGAAAGCCAAACAGAACGTTAAAGAGTAGATATTCTTTTTCTAGACAGGACACAAGTTTGCCATATACTAGTCTTTCCAGTAATTTACTATAGGGAGAAATAACTGCTATTGGCGTATAATTTCCTAGGTCAGATACACTGCCACTTTTAAATATTGGGGAGAAATGATTGCTATTGGCCTATAATTTCCTAGGTCAGATACACTGCCACTTTTAAATATTGGGGAGAAATGATTGCTATTGGCCTATAATTTCCTAGGTCAGATACACTGCCACTTTTAAATATTGGGGTTACTTTTGATATTTTAAAGATTTCAGGAAACTTCCCTGATGGTATTGAGTACATAATTACGATTTACATTTGTGCACACGTAACTAAACGATAGCAGAACGAACGAAGAAACCCACCTAGGCACTTTTTTATATTCTGCGCGCGTGTCGCAATATTATATCGACGGAGGTTCAATGTGACTCGCGTGCACTGACACATGTGATGTACGATAATTTGTTCGAAGTGGATAAAGATTAGTGACAGGCCTGCTCGGACTCCCTGTGTGATTTAACTGTAGATGAATGTAGCCTTCAGTGGCTGAATTAGTGACAGAGCCTATACGGACTCCCTGCATGATTTAATTGTAATTGAATGTAGCCTTCGTAGCTTAGCTTTAACTAGCCTGTCTGAAAGAGATTTACCTCTTCTGTACGATAGGATGGGCGGATTCTTGAAGATAGTGTTCAGCAAAGGCTGATTTTGTATTAAGTCCCAGTTTAGCATGAGTATATTTTTAAGGTTACCCACCGATGGGTGGTATGTTGTGACAAATGGCAAGATTTGTTTCCGTGCTTTTGCTTTTTTTTGGAGTGCCGACTGTCTTCCGGCGAAGCTGACTTCTGATAACGTTGTTTGTATCATCTTGTGAGGATAGCCGCGCGCAATGAGGCGCGATTTAAAATTGGTGATACTATCATTAAAGGCTGTTTCAGAAGAGTTTGTTCACGCCTGGTGGGTGGCTCGAGGTAAAATGTGTGTACTGAAAGGTTTCAGTCGGCTTGTGTTCGGATGTCAAGGATCGATTCGTTTCTGAATCTTTCTCCTTTAGATATGATTGTGTCGAGAAATGTTATTTATATCTCTGAGATTTCAACCGTGAATTTGATTGTAGGGTGGACGTTGTTAGCTTGTTTTATGAACAGGTTTATTTCCTTTATACTGGAATCTCACAATGAGAAAATGTCGTCAATGTAACGTTTCCACTTTATTGGTTTTGTGTTGCTTTGGTTTATCAGTTTTGTTTCTATTTCCACCATGAAGATGTTGGCAAATGCAAGGCTACATTCAATTACAATTAAATCATGCAGGGAGTCCGTATAGGCCTGTCACTAATTCAGCCACTGAAGGCTACATTCATCTACAGTTAAATCACACAGGGAGTCCGTGCAGGCCTGTCACTAATCTTTATCCAAAAGTGCCTTTTTCATTCGAAATATTGCAAACTGGAGAAGTCGTCCGGTAGAAAAGTGGGTATTAATGAACAATATTTATGGTCTAGTGCCCAAACAGCACAGATCTGGGAAAAAAACGCGAAAAAGAGATCATTTTTACCAAAATTAGACGGTTTTAGAATACGACGAGACGTTTTAGAACGCGTTTTTATATTCCGCGCGCGTGTCGCGATATTATATCGACGGAGGCTCATTGTGACACGCGTTCACTGACACATGTGATGTACAATAATTTGTTGGAAGAGGGTAGGAAGAGGCCATAGAAATGAAAGACAGATCAATGGAAAAGATCTGTTTCAAACCACTGTAACATCGTCAACCAATGTTGCCTTCGTTTATGATCTCCTCATTTAAAGTTCTAGTTAGTTCTGAAACGAAGCAAGACTGTGGTGTATTAAAGAAGCAAGCCGTTTCTTTGAGCAACACTGATGCATGATTTAGAAGCACTGAGAACAAAAGGCCAAGTAAAGAGGAACCTTAAATAGAACGTATAAAATGATAGTTGTGAAATTACTATAGGCAGAGTTAAACTATTATGCAATTAAACTGCGAAGGTATTAGCATGAAAATTAATTTACGTCAAATGTCATTTTACATTTTAAGTAAAGCAAAAAATTAACTTTATTTAAACAAGGAAAATCATCAGTTAAGCTAAAAAAAAGTAAAAAAACGCTTTACAACTGTTTTACATGATTGCCGTGTGGGAATCCGATAGGTCAGATACTTGCTTGATTGTGCGTTTGAACTGCCCAATAGAGTCAGCATTTCTTAAGTATTGGGGCAAATTGTTCCACAAATAGGCCCCGCTATAACAGAAGCTTCGTTTCAAATAATTAGTATTTGGCTTGGGTAGAGTAAGTTTACTTTCTAAGTTTCTCAAGTTATATTCAGCATCTCGTTGACTGAAAAGGCGTTGAAGCAGAAGGTATTCCGGGGCAAGATCGTGAATTTTTTTTATACATAATTAGTGCTTTCTGTTTTTGTATCGAGAAGGAGGTTGGAGCTCGTATCAAAGGGTAATTTAGTAATTACCCTAGCTGCGCGATTTTGTAATTTTTGCAGTTTATCACTTGACTGGTCACTTACTGAGCAGTCCCAGACAGGACTGCAATAATCAAAATGCGGTAATATTAAATTAAAGCGTTATATATTTGAAGCGCAGTATTAGCTGAGATAAAGTGCCGTATTCGTTTTAAGGCTCCTATAGCTGAGGAAACTTTCCTGCATATTACGTCTACATGATTTGACCAAGAAAGCCGATCATCAATGATAAGACCGAGGGATTTAGTGCGATCTACTCCCTTGATCATTTATATCAACATCGTCACATTGAGTGTTTCAGTAATCTCTCCCTAGCTCCAATTATCATTGACTCGGTCTTAGCCACATTTAAACTCAACCTGTTGGCTCTAAGCCAACAGTTAAAGTTACTGAGTTCAGGAGTTAATGCTAGTTTAAGCTCTGTTAAAGTTTTTGCAGTTGGGGTTATATTGGTATCGTCAGCGAACATTCTCGGGGAAGCCTCCCGGAGGCAGTTAGGAAGATCGTTAATATACATTAAAAAAGCAAGGGACCTAATATGCTGCCTTGCGGAACCCCACAAGTTATAGTGCGAGGAGTTGACAGTCTTCCATTTTAACATTTCATCTCTGGGTCCGATTGCTTGGTCGGCCCCAAAGTATGACATCTTGCGTAAAATGATTTCATGGCCGATAGTGTCGAATGCCTTTTTAACGGTCAATAAAATCGACGCCATTCAGGAAGCCATAGTCGATGTTAACAGACCAGCTATTTGTCGCCTCAAGCAAAGCTGTAACGGTACTGTGTAAGGAACGGAACTCTGACTGGCAACTTTACAGCAGTTTATTATCATTTAAGTAATGGTAAAGTTGGTCATAGACAAGTTTTTCAAGCACTTTTGAGACTACTGGGATAACGGAGATGGGGGGATAGTTATTTATGTCTGATTTTGAGCCTTTTTTAAAGATCGGTGTCACCCTAGCCAATTTCCATTCAGTTGGATAGATTCCCGTGAGGATTGATTTCGTAAATACGTCTGTTAGTGAGGGTGCAACAATACTAGCTGCCATTTTTAATAACTTACTAGGGATCTTGTCAAGGCCAGTGGCTTTCTTTTCATCGATTTTTTTCAACAGGTCTAGAAAAATGTCGATACTCGGAGTTTTTAGAGAAAACGAATTATCAGAGGGCGACAAGAATGATTCAGCGTCAACTTCTCCAACCGGAATATCAAGAGCTAGCATTTTCGCAATGTCAGTGAAGTGCACATTGAAAGCTTCCGCATATCATCGGCGTTATTCATAGTCCTATTATTAGCTTGGATTTCCAAAGTATTGGACGACTTACAACTACAAAGTTCGTGAGCTAAGCTCGTTAATAAGATTCCAAGTTTTACCTGGATTGCCTTTGCTAGTTTCCAAGTTTTCAGAAAAATATCCGACGTTTTTTAGCAAGTTTAGTTGCACTATTCACCTGGTTGCTTGCCCGTTTAAACTGCTGCCACATGACATGATCATTTGTAGAGATCGCTTTCTTTTTAAGAACATCTCTTCTGCAAATTCTGAGCACTAATTCTCTCGTTATCCACGGAGACCTCTTGTTACGAATTCTTTTTGATTTTAGAGGCGCGTGTTTGTCCATGCAGCTGACAAACAGGTTTTTTCCATTCTTGCCACATTTGGATCAGAGTGCGAACTAACATTCCTCCCTGGCATTTGCTCGACATCATTTAAGCACTTATCTTTTTGAAAGTTTTTAAACTGCCGCATTTCGATCGTGCGAGACCCGTCTGCCGTCATAATTAGCCTTACGTGTCATAAAAACAAGGGAATGATCACTAATCCCAACGTGAACAACCCCAAAGTTTGAAACTTTCTCCGGGAAATTAGTTATGCATAAATCTATCAGGCTTTTTGACACCTGGGTAATATGTGTTGGTTCCGTGATTAATTGGCTAAGTGTAACAAATTTTTTTATGTCGGCCCGATTTTTTTCAAAGCCGCCGCCAAAAATCGGGCCGACAAGTCGCACCGTGTAAACCGGCCTTAAGAGTTAAGACCATAGATATCAACAATGTTAGTTAATGACGACGAAATATGTGCTGTGGCCTCAGGCAACAAATTGCAGTTACCATCGCCAAGTAGATACACTGGGGCTCCTTATTTTCAGCGTCAATTTCTCAATTCTCTCAATTTCTCTATCAATTTCTCAAACTCGTTAAACAATTCGGTGGGAGAACCTGGCGGCCGATACCAGGTGCCAACCACGAATCCTGTACTTCGAGGCATCCTGATTTCAACGAATAAACACTCCAAATTATCGATATTTAGATCACCTCGTAATCGGAAATTAAGATTTGTGTGCAGGTAGATACAAACACCACCCCCTTTCGTTCCATTAACTCCGCGATCTCTTCTGTCTACTTCAAAGTCAGGTACTAAATAAATTTCGTTATCATGAATATCTACTTTAGAACAGGATATGAAGACTCGAAGTTCATCAATATGGGACGGCAGACTATTTATATTTAGGGAAGCAATAACCAAACCTTGCCCAAAAACACTAGTTTAATTAAACTTACCCAGTTGTCGCTCGTGCTGGCATCAGGCAAATCGGATTTACTTCGCCATGGTGAAAATGCCTTCAAGAAGGTTATTTCAGAAATTATATTATTACGATTTACATTTGCGCACACGTAGCTAAACGAAAGCGAAACGAACCAAGAATAGGAACTAGGCATGTTTTCGCTGTGTCGTCGGGATATTCCGCGTGTCGCAATATCGACGGAGGCTCATTGTGACACGCGTGCACTGACACGCGATGTAAAATAACTGAAGAACAGGAAGTTGAGGTACAAAATAATTTGTTCGAATCGAAGAGGGTAGGAAGAGGCCATAGAAATGAAAGACTGATCGATGGAAAAGATCTGTTCCAAACCACTGTAACCAACCAATATTGCCTTCGTTTATGATCTCCTCATTTATAGTTTTCGAGCCGTAAATTTACGTAATTTTACAATATGGCCAATCAAAGTTTTTCCTTACCCACTCGTCCCCTGAGATACAGAGCCTGACATCGACACGCCTAGTTATGATAATTTGTGGTTAAAGGTTCGTCCTTTATCACAGTTTTGTAGCAAAAAATCTTGTCAGATTGAAGTCGACTCCTTCATTGAAAGGTGTGTTTCAAAGGTGGGAAACAGGCAGCAATCATTAGGTAAGACTTTTTGACAAATTACAACTAAAGCTTTTATAGTTTTTGGTAACTTGAACTAGGACTATGCATTTTACCTCTCTTTTCTCAAAGCATGACACTCTTAATTTTTAATTATTTATTTATTTTTATTTATTTTACATTTACATTGTATTACAAGATTTGAAGACGACGATGCTATTTGTGTAATTAAATATCAGGTTACAAGAATAAATGGAGAGGGCAAGATATAGTTAAACTAATTACATGCCCTTTGATTAAATTACAGTTGTATTTAGGTTAAAAGAGAAAAAAAAAAGAAGAATGAACTCTATAACTATGAAAAACTATGAAAAATATATAAAGAGAGGAAAAAGAGAAAGCACAGACACACACAAATATATAGATATATAAGATATATATGATAACATTGGAGAGTCGGCGTGGCGATTATTAATACTGAGCAAGATAATAGTTGAAAAGTGCTCTTTTGAACGATGTTTTAGTTGTCTTTTCATATATAGATAAGGGAATATCATTCCAATAATAACATCCTATAACTGTTGGGAAAGAATTTTCTTATATCTATTTTAAAGCTACTAGGATTTAGGTGTTGCAGGGATGCACTTCTTATATCATAATTATAATGCTGAGATACCAAGGCCAACGTGAAATTAGATGGCTTTTTATCTACTAAGTGATCATAACTCAGTTGGCAGGTATTTAGCTTACAATGTCAGGGAGCTTAATTAGGCCAAGGTTTACATAATGAGGCGTAATATGATCTCGAAGTGAAACATTATTAATAACTCTTACAGCTTGGTTTTGCAGCTTTACCAATTGTGATACTGGAGCTTCGTAATTATTACCCAACAGAATGCAGCCGTAGTTTAAATAGGGGTAGACAAGTGCGTAGTAGATACTTATCAAAGACTGCTTTGTTACATGTAGTTTCAGTTTTGCGATGATATTTACACTTTTGCTGATTTTACTACTGATATGGTCAATGTGATCATGCCAAGACAAAAAGCAATCAATAACTAATCCTAAGTATTTAATGTTGCACGACTCCTCAAGATATTGGTCGGCAATTTTTAGAGGAGGGTGTAAGTTAGAATTAACTTTTTGTCTCGGTTGGAAAATCAGGTATTTTGTTTTACTTAAATTCAGAGTTAAGCTGTTAGAACAAAGCCATTCATAAATTGTTGGCAATTCAGATATTATTAACTGTAGCAATAAATCATTGTAGGTCCTTACCAGCCACAGTCAGCGAAGTATCATCGTCAAATAGTCTCATGGAAAATTAGTTAGTTGCATTAATGATATTATTTATATAAACTAGAGAAAGAACCGGACCTAAGATCGACCCTTGGGGTACTCCTGAGTTTATTTCCAGGAAGTCAGATTCAACGCCATTAACAAACACTTTTTGCTTCCTTTTGTTTAGGTAAGATCTAAACCACTTGTTTTCAATGTCTCGTATGCCATAAACGTCAAGTTTTGACAATAGGATAGAACAAACAGTCGAGCAAATGAGCCAGTCGAACAAATGAGCTGGTCGCATACATGACAGCATGTAATTGCTCTGGCAGGAAGTTTTTTCATTCTGTTATATATAGTCCAGAGTGATCATGCGAATTGTAGTTTTCTGAAAAAGAATTTTATTCGTTTTAAAGGCTAGTAATATCAAAAGCTCTTTCAGTTGAATGATGCCTTCGATCGAGGAGAGTTTTAGAACGGGCGTTCCTCTAGATTCACTGCGAAATTCCAGGGTGTTTGAAACCGCATATCATGTAAACCGTAGCAAGAATTGCCTAAAAGTATATAGTGCATGATTCGTGACTGTCATCGGCGCTGGAAAGTGTTTGAAGAAGGATTGCTTCGATTAGGAGTTCTTTGTTAGTCTGTGGAGTCTGTTTGTTAGTTCTTTCTTTGTTATACAATGAGATATCTATCTACAATCAATTATGCGCTGTGTTCGTTAATTATGACTTATCGTCACAAACTAAGGGGATGCATCCCAAGATTTCACCGCATAGGGAACGCAACTATCCTGAAATCGTTTGGTGCGGCACTTGAGAAGGGGAAATATCTCGGGTTTCTTAATGAAGACGGACATTCAACTAGGGAAGGCAGGACGTCGTGAAACTTACGTTGTCGAATCATCGATTTTTAAAACCGGCGGAACAGTTCAACTCTTCTCTCGTGAAGGGATGGAAGACCTAATTCCGAGAGTCTGTCGTTATAACACAGAGAAGGCAGGGTCCGAACTTGCGCCTTCCTGGTCGCCAATGCGACTAAAAATTGACTACTGGTGACCAGAATTTCACAGTTGGTCGCCAGTGGGCGACCTACTATTAACTTCAGAGCCGTTTTCCAACAAGTGTCTTACTTTTTATCCTGCCGATGTTTTTGAAATAAAAATGAAAGGAGTTTTCCCATTAACTACCTCCATAGGTCTCCATAACGTCGCAATTCGTCGCAAGCCGCCACGTTTTTTTGTGGTTTCTCATAAAATACGTATTGCGGGCGAAAAAACTGCGACTCAGTAGAGAGATTTGAGGGACTGGGGCGAGGAATGTAGCACAGTAATAACATGGCGGCTCGTGTGCGACAGAACGTGACTGGTGTTTCCGTGGCTACAATTTTCAACAAATGGGCAGATGGACTTCTTCATTACATTCCAGGTCGGGCATTTTCTCTCCAAAATGCTTGAGACATACACAAGACCGCGCGGTCGTTGCTTTCTAGTCTCCATAAAGAAGTTCAAAACGTGCATTTTCAGGAGAAAATTTTTGGCGACCACAATTTGCCATCTGGCGACTGAAAATTTTTATCCAGTCGCCAGTTTTTACTTTTAACACGCACGGGTGGCTCAGTTGGTTGAGTACGAGCTGTCACGCGGGAGGTCGTGAGTTCAACTCCGGCCGGACCCAACACTCAGGGTCTTTAAATAACTGAGGAGAAAGTGCTGCCTTTGTAATTACATCTGCAAAAGGCTAGACTCTGTAGTCTTCTCGGATAAGGACGATAAGCCGGAGGTCCCGTCTCACAACCCTCCAACGTTCATGATCCTGTGGGACGTAAAAGAACCCGCACACTCGTCGCAAAGAGTAGGGCATGTTGTTCCCGGTGTTGTGGTCTGTCTTCTGTGATGTATCATGGTTGGGAGGGTAAATACAGATCTCCATTTAAACCAGCTACGCTGAACTGGAATTTCTGTATAAAAAAATGTGTATAAATAGTTGTCGCCCATATAAAAAAGTTAAGTCTTCTGTGATGTATCATGGTTGGGAGGGTAAATACAGATCTCCCTTTAAACCAACTACGCTGAACTGGAATTTCTGTATAAAAATGTGTATAAATAGTTGTCGCCCATATAAAAAAGTTAATTTCGGACCCTGGAAGGTAACATGATCTTGATTGCACGGCGCTGGATTTGTTCAAGGTCATCTCGTAGCGATGACGTTAGCGACGAATGCCACACAGGGCACGCATATTCAAGGACGGGCCACACGAAGCACACGTAGACAGATCTTAAGTCCTTGGCAGAAACGCTACTTCGTTTTAGTGTTCTTAAAGCGTACAGCCGCTTACTAGCCTTCGAGCAAACTGAATCGACATGAAGATCCCACTTAAGATCGCGCTTGATAAGGACTCCAAGTAGCTTGACTGACTGGGCAGACTCAAGTTGTTGATTGTTAACAACGAGGGGGTCGAGGGAGACTTGACTCTTTGCAAAGCAGATAGTGAGCTCCTTGGTCCATCTTTGTGTTGAGTGACATGTTGTTGGTACTGTCCATTGGTTTATTTGATCCACCTCTTTCTGCAGAGTAGACGTAGCAAATGCGGGAGTGACAACCTCGAAGACGGTGCAATCGTCAATATACTTATAAATAGGAAGGGAGGTAGACAAGTCGTTAATCATGACCAGGAAGAACAGGGGGCCAAGCTTGGTCCCCTGTGGTACCCCGGCATTGATAGACACGCTGGGACCGGTCTTGAAGAAATCTCGCACACCAGTTCAATACGATAGACGGAACATTTAAGCTTATAAATCAAGATGTTGTGATCGATTCGATTAAATGCCTTAGAAAGGCCAATCAGGCAAGATCTAACAACCGCGTTGGGGGTCTCAGCTGCTTGCAGCCACTCGTGGATAAAACGTACCAAGGCGTGGGAGGTGGGCGAATCTTTGATCCCGCCGAACTGATGGGAGTCGATATGAGGCATCACAATAGGGCACAGCCATGAGAGCACAAACCCTTCCAATACTTTGCTGAGCACAGGAGTGAGTGAGATTGGAGTGGTAGCTGTTACTGATTTTAGAATCATCATTGAAGACGAAGAAACAAAAGTAAACACTAAATTGATAACTAAATTATAAGTAATAAGCCATTCTCAGTGTGTAAGCGAAGGTTTGAAAAGGTCGGAAAATCACTAGCTCTTATTGAAACAGTGCATCATACATTCCGGATTGTAGAGCATTATCTATAGTACGCTTATCGCGAATGGTAACTCAAGTTGTAGGGATAATAATTAGCCTCTCTACCATGAAAATATTGCTATATTTTTTCAATGGGTACCTTTCCCTTTTCTTAAGGACGGTGCCTACTATTGCTATTGCGCATACCTTTTGCGCATCTCAAGATACTCGGATTTCCTATGGGTGGTGCTTATTTAGACAGGGATATTTTTGCGCGGTTCAAAACCATGCGGAGAAAGCAGAACTTAGCAAGTGCTCTTTGTATCCAAAATGAAAACTGGGGGTAACCATGCACTTTTCAGAGATAATTTAAGCTTTAATTTGGAAAATCTTGAATGCCATACATTGCTTTGTATTTTAAAGCTTTTTACAAATATCTTTGACTAATTATCTTCGAAAAATGCGTGGTTGCCCCCAATTTTCATTTTGGATTTCAATAACACTTGTTAAGATCTGCTTTTCCCGCATATTCAGTAAACCGCGCAAAAATACCTATGACTGAATTAGTAGGCACCGTCCATGCGACATATCATTGCAAATTTGTGTGCCGATGAATCATGATAAAACTAATTCGTAGTTTCCGATATTTTTAACTAAAATATTCTTGAAAAATAATTTGTTTCAATTGGATGATTAGCTTTTTTTCTTGGTATTATTTGTTTTTATTTTTACATAAAATGATTAAGCACTTATTGGTATCTCTTCGACTTGCTTTATTAGCATGAATAAGGTCTACTAAGACAATTCCCGAATAGTTCTCTATGAAAATTCTTGTACCAATAATAAAATTTTCTGTAAAATAAGGTAACGTAAATTGCCAAGACCATTAACGTAAATTACCTTTAAACTTCTTTTAAGGATGCCCATTAAGATGATCTGAAACGACAAACAGCGTAAGGCTCGAAACACATCTTTAAACGAATCGAAGAAAATCATTAAACTTGTCCTGCAAATTAACATTTCTGCGAAAGGTAACGCAAATTTCAAGTATGTCATCAAGTTCAATCTTGAGCCATCTAAACATTGTTTAAGGCTTGCTGGAACCTTTCTTCTATTCGGCTACATCGTTGCATTAGACAGCTGATACGTTTTGCGGGTGGCTTAGTTTTCTTTGATTGAATTACAAATAACGCCTTGCGTAATTTCCGTAACCGTAAATGAAATAATAAAGTCTTGATGTTGTTTCGAAAAGAGAATGGATTTGGAGTAAGTTATCATTGTCAGTAAACTGCACAATAAAACCTCTCGATCGAATGCTACCTGCAGGCTGCTTTGACTCTCAACGCTGAGGAGTTGGAGTAAAATTAGTGGTAACGTAATTCATTTCAGAAAAAGTATAAAAAGGATCACCTTGCCTGATGATGAATAGACTTTTAGCCGCTATTTTCATATATTGGTCTGATATAAAAAATAATTTAAATAATCGACTTTAGAAAAACATGTTAATCACTGTAAAAAAAACAGAACTCTGTTTTTTTTTATTACATTCTGAGTTTCTGGTAACATAAAATTACCGTTACTATGAGAGTTATAAGTTTGTACCTCAGATAAAAAAGAAATAGGCACGCAATGCGTACATGTGGTAGTGCAGTAACGTACACAGCGCTTTATTCCATAATTGTCAATTGAGCTGCGTTTTGTTTTCTAGGAGATTCAAGGTTTGTCTTTGAGTAATATGTAGCTCTAATTGTACACGGTATTGTTTTGGTACCGTAAATCACAGAAGTGCGATGGTAGATGTCTTAGGTGAATAGCCTGGCCCTGAGAATACGTGTGGTTACTAGTAAATTACTAAACTCAGAAAGATTGAAGAAAATAAAAGGGAATCGAGATACATTGGCTTCAAGGGTGACATGTTAATCATTTTCAAGTTCCCTTGCAACTTCTTTGCACCTCAATTTTAAGCGTTTCTGAGCTTTTGACTCCTTTCCAAGACAAATTTCAGTGAAGTTTAGCGCTGCCGAGCGCAGTTATTATCTGGATGGGCGTGTCAGAAACCTAGCACCGAAAATTCTATTTTAACGCTCAAAGATGCGAACTAAGCAAGGTACAGATTTTGTTAGACTGCTTTATCCAAAACAAATATTGATGAAAAAGTAAGTTAATGTTGATACACTGTTTTTAGGAAGAGCAAAAGTAAGTTTTCAGGAAGTGTCGATCAAGAATGAAGTATAATTTTTGTCATCAGCAACAACATTTGCGACAAGCAAACATCATAAATCTTCAACCGCGAATATACAACATTACCATCGGCGAAAAGGATTTTGGGAGATTTTTGCTACTTTCAATTTTTTTTATCTTTTAAGCGTTATACCGTTTGAAAGAAATGTGCGAATTCAGCATAAATATCAAAATCTCTTAACTCTTGAGGTTGACCACTGTTTCTGCAAAGTCAAAAATTTGCTCTCATAGAGGAGGTTATTTATCACTGCGTAATTCCATCGTTTCGGCAGAAGTAGCTGCTTTAGTATGCATCAGTGTCACAAATTCTTGCCGATTTTGGCTCTCGTTTTGTTGAAACTCAAGCACGCTTCCAACAGATATGTTCCATTTATGTTCGTGAGTTATGCACGCGCTGCGGGCCTATTGTCACTACGGACTTACACTCTTACACTCTTACAACCCGGTGACATAGTGTGTACTGCACTTACTCCCACAAAAGTTTCCGACATCTCAATAGCTCGCTACGAGTTTCAAGATTTAAGTTTAAGTGTTAACTTTGATGAAAAAATGAAAGTTGGCTAGTGCAACGGCGAAATGTAATAAAATTTGAATTTTTAGTTTCAATTTTGAGCTGTGCGACACATCATTTTTGCAAGTAGTCTTGATTACCACTTGATCGGTCACATATATATTTTAACACAACAGACAATTGGAACTTTTTAATTTAGTATCATTAATTAAATGAAAGCTTAAAAAGATACCACAGAAGAACAGGTTCGTTGTCTATTAGCTTTATAATGCATATTTTTAAGTATGCGACACCAATTGCACCCAGCCTTTACTGGGAGAACCATTATAGCTGAAATAGGGGAAACATGATAATATTGAAACCACCAGAACGAAAGCGGTTTGCAAAATGTATAAGTACAGGCTTGGTTGATTTTGCACTACCTCTCCCAGTTTTCACCCCTCGTCCCAGATCTTCCGACTTCCACCCGTCCGAAATGCAAATTACCGCCGCGAGCAGACTACCTCTCTCAAGTATTGGCTAAAGATAACCTTGGCTTGCTAGCGATAAACTTAATAACATTATTTATATTTTTTGTAGATTTAAGATGAAGCCGTCAGCAGCGATTGTCTTTCTATCTCTTATGGTGCAGACTGGATGGGCGGCACAGTGTAACGTCAATGTTGGCCCTCCTGGGATTACAGCTTGCGTAAATATACCAGGATATATCCGCAAGCAATGGGCAACATGTCTAACTAATACTTACATCCAGCAAAAAAGTGGCCACAAGCACAGGTGTACTCTCACTTATGTAAAGTATTGCTGGTACCAGTGCATGGTCGAAGTGCATAGCCAGAACTATGGCTCCGTTACCCGTGATTGTTCCTGCAATGAAACTTCCAATCAACGTCCTAGCCCCTCTTTGATCCTGCCATCATTTTGCTACAGTCCGTCGGGAAATTCATGTGCCTGGTACCACGACTGTTTGGAAAAGAAATACTCTTGCGAAGATTTGACCAATGCTTACGCCATCAGATACGCTGAAAAGTTTTGCAGTTTGTACAACGAGACTTCTCCCTTGCTTAGTCAAAAGGGAAGACAATGGATGGATAGTGTTCGCAAGTGCCTACTAGTTTCCTTAGTAACTTTGCTTCGCCCTTGGGTGAGCAACCTAACTTGTCAGGAAATGCGAAGAAACGCATTTGACACTCATGTACCGTGCTATCTAAATCCTGACAGGAACACCTCATCCATCTGTGATCTTGACTGTTCAGATTTTATAAAAATCTTCCTGACTATCAAGGGATCTTTTCCAAAGTTAGACACCGCCTGGGAATCAATGAAAGGCATGTGGAACATCGAAAACCGCTGCAGTAAATTTAGTCGAATTTCCAAGTGTCTTCGGAAAGGCAAAGGGTCACTGATCAATCACGGTATCAAAATATACAGAATAACCATCACAAGAGTTAATCAATCCGCTGTGGAACCAAAAGGACAAACAGTGCCGCTTTCGGATGCAGAGGAACGTAGCCGGTTTGCAGATTCACTTGGCGCAGCCATTGCAAGGAGCTTGAAGTGGAACGCGGACGTGATGGACTGGCTTGCCTATCCCGACGAGAACAGCGTTACAAACATTTTCATCGTCTTAGCCGACAAAAAATCTCTAGCTTTGACCAACGACTCCGCCACTTCTATTGATTTCAATCACATTGCTGCCCAGTTTTCTACAGCCATTGAAGAAGGAAAACTGCCGTCGGAGATGGATGGATATCATGTCAGGGTGCGGATCTTGTCATCTTGCTCTGATAAATCCTGTAGTGATTCGCAGACACTCGCGGAATCAAGTAAGGTTCCTAAATGGTACCAAATCAAGAATGATATAAATGATAGGAATGATAATGATAGCAATGATAGGCATGAAAGGAATTATAGGAATGTGGCTGCTTCGACTACCCCTAATACCGGCTTCATTGTTGTCCTGGCTATGTTTCTGAACAAATGCTTTTGACTTTAGACAACCGGCAAACATGATGGTCTTTATTGCCAAAGTTGCACATTAGCTGTAAAACGGCTCGTAGATTACCACGGTTAGGCCTAAAGTCTAGAAAAAAAACAAACTGAATAACCGTTTGACCTTAAAAGGGTTATAAATATCTTGTAATAATAACGTTTTTCCATTGGCAATCACAGTGAAAATTTAGTTAACGATTTATGTTTTTGTTAACCTCAGCAGTTGTGCAGACTGGATGGGCGGCACAGTGTAATGTCAATGTTGGCCCTCCTGGGATTACAGGTTGCATTAAATTACCAGGATATTTCCGCAAGCAATGGGCAACATGTCTAACTAATACTTACATCCAGCAAAAAAGTGGCCACAAGCACAGGTGTACTCTCACTTATGTAAAGTATTGCTGGTACCAGTGCATGGTCGAAGTGCATAGACAGAACTATGGCTCCGTTACCCGTGATTGTTCCTGCAATGAACCTTCCAATCAACGTCCTAGCCCCTCTTTGATCCTGCCATCATTTTGCTACAGTCCGTCGGGAAATTCATGTGCCTGGTACCACGACTGTTTGGAAAAGAAATACTCTTGCGAAGATTTGACCAATGCTTACGCCATCAGATACGCTGAAAAGTTTTGCAGTTTGTACAACGAGACTTCTTCCTTGCTTAGTCAAAAGGGAAGACAATGGATGGATAGTGTTCGCAAGTGCCTACTAGTTTCCTTAGTACCTTTGCTTCGCCCTTGGGTGAGCAACCTAACTTGTCAGGAAATGCGAAGAAACGCATTTGACACTCATGTACCGTGCTATCTAAATCCTGACAGGAACACCTTATCCATCTGTGATCTTGACTGTTCAGATTTTATAAAAATCTTCCTGACTATCAAAGGATCTTTTCCAAAGTTAGACACCGCCTGGGAATCAATGAAAGGCATGTGGAACATCGAAAACCGCTGCAGTAAATTTAGTCGAATTTTCAAGTGTCTCCGGAAAGGCAAAGGGTCACTGATCAATCACGGTATCAAAATATACAGAATAACCATCACAAGAGTTAATCAATCCGCTGTGGAACCAAAAGGACAAACAGTGCCGCTTTCGGATGCAGAGGAACGTAGCCGGTTTGCAGATTCACTTGGCGCAGCCATTGCAAGGAGCTTGAAGTGGAACGCGGACGTGATGGACTGGCTTGCCTATCCCGACGAGAACAGCGTTACAAACATTTTCATCGTCTTAGCCGACAAAAAATCTCTAGCTTTGACCAACGACTCCGCCACTTCTATTGATTTCAATCACATTGCTGCCCAGTTTTCTACAGCCATTGAAGAAGGAAAACTGCCGTCGGAGATGGATGGATATCATGTCAGGGTGCGGATCTTGTCATCTTGCTCTGATAAATCCTGCAGTGATTCGCAGACACTCGCGGAATCAAGTAAGGTTCCTAAATGGTACCAAATCAAGAATGATATAAATGATAGGAATGATAATGATAGCAATGATAGGCATGAAAGGAATTATAGGAATGTGGCTGCTTCGACTACCCCTAATACCGGCTTCATTGTTGTCCTGGCTATGTTTCTGAACAAATGCTTTTGATTTTAGACAACCGGCAAACATGATGGTCTTTATTGCCAAAGTTGCACATTAGCTGTAAAACGGCTCGTAGATTACCACGGTTAGGCCTAAAGTCTAGAAAAAAAACAAACTGAATAACCGTTTGACCTTAAAAGGGTTATAAATATCTTATAATAATAACGTTTTTCCATTGGCAATCACAGTGAAAATTTAGTTAACGCTTTATGTTTTTGTTAACCTCAGCAGTTGTGCAGACTGGATGGGCGGCACAGTGTAATGTCAATGTTGGCCCTCCTGGGATTACAGGTTGCATTAAATTACCAGGATATTTCCGCAAGCAATGGGCAACATGTCTAACTAATACTTACATCCAGCAAAAAAGTGGCCACAAGCACGACTGTGGTCTCACTTATGTAAAGTATTGCTGGTACCAGTGCATGGTCGAAGTGCATAGCCGGAACTATGGCTTCGTTACCAATGATTGTTCCTGCAGTGAAACTTCCAATCTACGTCCTAGCCCCTCTTTGATCATGCCATCATTTTGCTACAGTCCGTCGGGAAATTCATGTGCCTGGTACCTCGACTGTTTGGAAAAGAAATACTCTTGCGAAGATTTGACCAATGCTTACGCCATCAGATACGCTGAAAGGTTTTGCAGTTTGTACAACGAGACTTCTCCCTTGCTTAGTCAAAAGGGAAGACAATGGATGGATAGTGTTCGCAAGTGCCTACTAGTTTCCTTAGTACCTTTGCTTCGCCCTTGGGTGAGCAACCCAACTTGTCAGGAAATACGAAGAAACGCATTTGACACTCATGCACCGTGCTATCTGAATCCTGACAGGAACATCTCATCCATCTGTGATCTTGACTGTTCAGATTTTATAAAAATCTTCCTGACTATCAAGGGATCTTTTCCAAAGTTAGACACCGCCTGGGAATCAATGAAAGGCATGTGGAACATCGAAAACCGTTGCAGTAATTTTAGTCGAATTTCCAAGTGTCTCCGGGAAGGCGAAGGGTCACTGATCAATCACGGTATCAAAATATACAGAATAACCATCACAAGAGTTAAACAGTCCGCTGTGGAACCAAAAAGACGAACAGTGCCGCTTTTGGATGAAGAGGAACGTAGCCGGTTTGCAGATTCACTTGGCGCAGCCATTGCAAGAAGCTTGAAGTGGAACGCGGACGTGATGGACTGGCTTGCCTATCCCGACGAGAACAGCGTTACAAACATTTTCATCGTCTTAGCCGACAAAAAATCTCTAGCTTTGACCAACGACTCCGCCACTTCTATTGATTTCAATCACATTGCTGCCCAGTTTTCTACAGCCATTGAAGAAGGAAAACTGCCGTCGGAGATGGATGGATATCATGTCTGGGTGCGGATCTTGTCATCTTGCTCTGATAAATCCTGCAGTGATTCGCAGACACTCGCGGAATCAAGTAAGGTTCCTAAATGGTACCAAATCAAGAATGATATAAATGATAGGAATGATAATGATAGCAATGATAGGAATGACAGGAATTATAGGAATTATAGGAATGTGGCTGCTTCGACTACCCCTAAAATCGGCTTCATTGTTGTCCTGGCTATGTTTCTGAACAAATGCTTTTGATCTTAGACAACCGGCGAACATGAGATTCTTTAATGACAAGGTTGTACATTAGCTGTAAAACGGCTCGTAGATTACCACGGTTAGGCCTAAAGTCTAAAAAAAAACAAACTGAATAAACGTTTGATGTTAAAAGGGTTATAAATATCTTATAAGAATAACGTTTTTCCATTGGCAATCACAGTGAAAATTCAGTTAACGATTAAAGTTTGTTAATCTCAGAAATAGAAAATATTGACGTACCAACGTACATCCCGCAACTGAGACCTTATTGGGACCATTATACATCCACTGAAGAGAAAATGAGGGAGAGAGAGAAGGAGTGTATGAGCTTTGGCCGGGATATGTGAATTTTGCAATAGTTATTTTTAGATCGGAAGTCTGTTTCCCGAGACGTCCGTTAGTATTAAGCATGACTTCACACGAACTTATCTGACATTGTGTAATTTCGACTGTTGGATATTCAGTATGGATTTCGGGGTCGTATTCTCCATCCATGCAACCAGCCATTAGACAATTCCAATCTTCCACTTCGGGGTTTGGGGCAAGATATACCAATTTCGTTGCTTCTGAAACTCGTTTTCGTTAACAAAGTGTAATTTCACTTGGGACGTCATTTTGATTTTTTTTGGCTTTGTGGAAGTCTCGTGGAACAAACTTCCGTTTTCTTCACATCTAGAAATAACTGAACGGGAAATGAATATTCTCCGGAAAGAACAATAGGGGTCACCGAGCATTCAAGAGAGTAAAATCGCTGCGAAGTTCTCAAAGCGATGGTATATTCACACTTTCACGTCATTGCATGACATTTCCGAGAAGACCTGGGTCCACATATCCCAAGGGCTGGCCGACTCCCTCTCAGTCTCCCTAATTTTCCCTTGATCCACTGTAATGTAACTTGTAGCAATATTTCGTTATTTGAATTCAAACTAGAAGGGGCTAGGTGGTGATGAAATAGTCTTCCCCTGGCAGGCTCAACCTTCATGTTTTCTTTTCCGCTCTATCCAACCTCGTTCCCAGGGCTTTTCACCGCCGAGAGCATAGGCAAAAGCCCTGGGAACGAGGTTAACTTCTACTCTCCCTTTCGCTCCTGGATCGCTCTTTCCCACTGAACATGCTTTCCAAGGGCGGCTTATGACATTGCCACAATGTTACACATTAATTAAAGCATGGATTAATTTTAAGGGCTACTAGCATTGTGCAATTGAGTCTTTTCCTGAGAGAAATGATGCGTTGAATTCGGTCCTCGCTAAGAAATTGTAACTGAATTTATTAGTCATAATTCATAATAGCTGGCAATAAAATTTGAAAATGCGTGTCTTGAGTTGAGTTGGCAGGCACAGTTCGCTTGAGTATCATTACACACTCTGTACATAACCTTCATGTCTACGATCTTTAGTCGGGAACGGCGAAATTTTGCAAAGAGCAAAGGTAAAGTGTAAGTCAAATGAATTAAAAAAGAACAAAAACAAAAAAAGACAACAAGAGAAACTTGCAAGAGGTAAAACAGCATATAGAGACGTTCATCAGAAATACTACAATGAGTGGCAAAGGTCTTGGGACACTTACCCTTTTAAGTTGGTTTTCAAGTGAAGTTATATGATCCTCGCAGGTATGAACGCAATTTTAGCAATTGAGTAGAAAAACCTGAAAAATTCAGGACTTCAACGGAGTTTGTTCCCTTGACGCTCTAACCAACTGAGCTATGAAGCCACTGACATTGGGAGCTGGTCATTTGTGGGTTAAAACTCTTCCCGCGATGAATGAATCAACGAATGAAATGATATGTGAAATGAATCATATTTTGAACTGCGGATATGAAATCAAGTGATCCTCGCAGTTATGAACGCAATTTTAGCAATCACCCAAGCGAATAATGAGAGAAATACATAAAAGATGTTATGTATGAACTAGGAAATCGGAAAAAATTCCAGATGAGATTTGAACCCAGGACCCTCCGTGATCTAGTACGGATGCTCTAACCACTGAGCTAATGGAGACTGTGGTGAGAAGAAATGTGGGAAAAGAGTAACGACTGCATCACGTAGTTCACATAGTTTAATTTTAACCATATATGACTCAACTACATCGCGCAGTCACATTAAGGCATATCAGAGTTGCAACCAACCAACCACCCAAGCGAGTCATGAGAGAAATACACGAAAGATGTTTTGCATTAACTGGGAACTGCGTGATGCCGCCGGCTTGCTCAGGTCAGAGTCTACAGTAGGTCAGTGGTTAGAACATCCGTACTAGATCACGGAGGGTCGTGGGTTCAAATAACATCTTTCACGTATTTCTCTCATTACTTAATTGGGTGGTTGGTTGGTTGCTCTAGCCTGGAGCGCCCTGCATAGAATGAAGAGAATCTGGGTATCGGATATGAACCGCGGGCTCAAGGGACGCCTTTTCGTCTCTACATTCGAGTGTGTACTGACATATGGATGCGAGGCATGTGCACTGTCCGTGCAAGAAGAAAAAGCCCTTGACGGTGTATACACACTGATACTCAGAACTGGCCCTAATTGTGTCCTGGGAGGACCACATGAGAAATTCTAAGCTCTACAGCGACCTCCCAAGGTTGACTGACAAGATCAGTTAAAGGCGCACGGGCCTAACCAGACACTGTGTAAGACATCCGGAACTCGCAGCAAGTGATCATCTTATACTGTGGGAGCCAACGCACGGAGGGCGAAATCGTGGTCGAGGGCGAACAACTCTCATAGACACCGTCAAGAGATACACCGGGCTCAATAGTTGGTTGAGGATCCGGATGTGTGGCGTGCAGCGATACGAGCTTCCCGAGCGTCGGCTGACGTCCTCGATCTCGACCTCGACCGGATATGCCTTAATGTAACTGTGTGATGCAGTTAGCGAGGTGGTATCGCCGATATGCCTAAATGCGACTGCGCGATGCAGTTAAGAGTCATATATGGTTAATATTAGACTATGTGACTGCGTGATGCAGTGGTAGTCTTTTCCCACATTTCACCCTTGCTCAACACAGTCTCCAGTAGCTCAGTGGTTAGAGCTGCCGTACTAGATCAGGGAGGGTCGTGGGTTCACATCCTTTCTGGGGCTCGGAATTATTATTATTATCATCTTTTCCCAACATATCCGCAGTTCAATATATGATTTATTTCACATATCATTTCGTTCGTTACGTTGGCTTTCTTACTTAGCTTGAATAATTGCCCCCCGGCCCCTTCCCCGAACGATTTTGCCAATAGTGAACAAGCATGTCTTGGTATATTTCAACATTAAAGGGGGAGGCGACTATTTTGAAGCCCCCAGTGGAATTTTGACAGTTATTCTTAGTTTATGACTCTGAGGGGTTTCCAGGCCCATCCTGGAAGCATGCTTCCCAACTACGTTTTCTGCTGATTGTAGCTAGCCATTCTCTAATATCTGAGCGTTTGTCTGAAACAGACAAGGGCATGTACAAGAAGAGAAACTAAATATTTTAAGCAAGAGCCGATACAACGTATATTTCATTTTAGTGGTGTACTGTATTTCGACTGGCCAAACCAGCCTTCTTCAGGTACAATGAGAGTTTACATTGGATTGCTTCTATGTACATATATCAGGAGCCCATCACCCGGAGCGTGCAACTTAACTATTTTCGTGCAACGGCGTTTTCACAAGTAAGGTTATTTTTAGATTGCATTTCCCGCTAATGAGACTCCCACAGGAGCCCCATGACCAATTACAAGAAATTAAGCTGACGTCATAGGGTCACTGAATCGTAACTGCCTTTGTTTTTTGACCTAATTCGCGGGAAGGGCTAGTCTAAAAATAAACTTACTTGTGAAAACGCCGTTTCACAGACGCTGTATGGAAGTTGCACGCTCCAGGATGGGCTCCTGCATATATATAGTAAATGGATGTTGACGTAATACTGGACAAAATGTGATAAAACATGGCAGTCACAACGAATTGATGATTGTCCACGGTTGCTTGCTTCAAAACACAAGAAGAGAAGTCACCGCGCAAACGGGCCGGTTTGTTTACAGGAAGCCCTATTCGTAAGACTTCATTGTTCGAGTATTCTGTGAACAAAAATCCGTTGCCTGCGCGCAAGTCCAAACGGAGCTTGGTTTTCAACTGCTATATATGGGAAATGCTTGTATCGACAGATAGATTTCGTTACTTGTGACGTTTGCCTAGTATCATTGACGTCATAGGTCAAAGAAATATTTTGGCATTGCTTAATTAATCAATCGATCGGAGCGCAGAACTCCATTGTCTCTCTGCTGGAAAGACTCACTTGGTAAGTATAACTGAGAAGAAGCCAATCCGTTGAGTTTTAGATAACTATAATAGCATTGACTAAACATGTAGCTGGAACATTTACAGTGACGGGGATTAAAAGTATTGTTACGGGCGTTCATTAAAAAATATGTCACACCAGGTTCACGTTCGTTTTCTGCAAAATTTGGGAAACGCTCGTGAGTAACTTCAATCAAGCCAGGGTCACTTATTCGGTGCAAAGTCTTCAGAAACACAGGGTGGTTCTGGGAGGATTGTAGGTCTAATTTCTAACAACAAAACTAGTTTTAAAATCTTTACCACTATTATCTCTGGGGACGAAACCGACAGAGTCGATCGAGGGCGGATGGAATCATTGATTCGAAGTGAGAATTTGACAAATGCCTACACATTTCTATAGCTTACGGCGATCTTAGATGACTATATTTTCCTATTTATTCCTGTGGATGGTTAGAGAGGTGGATTTTTGCAGAGAATATGGATCTTGCGTAAGATGGGGTGCTGAAGTAAACTCAGATGATTATTTCAATTTAATTTACAGGGGGAATTGAAAACAAAAGTTATAAATTCTGGTTATTAACTATTCTCGGTAAAGGTGTCACGATAAAAAATTATTAAGGCATGAAGACTGTAAAGTAACTTTACTTTGCAACTGCATTGAGATGGTGTATGATGTGCACTAGATGATTAAGTAACGCCCCCAATTCTTGTGTTGGAGTCCCCAAACATTGAAACGGCGGCCATGCAGGAGCTCGATCCAATCCTCCGGGAATTGAACTATATTGTCATGCAAATTTTTCTTCTGTTTTTGTTGAAAAACATCTGTTGCTCACGTGACAGAAACCCAAGGATAGAGGTGCTTGAAACGGCCTCGTTAGGGTTAGTGGCCTCAAGAGCCCCGCGTTTAGTTAGTCGTGCAAATTCTGAGGCCGCGTAACGAGACATAAATTTGCCAGGTCTTGCGTATCTTTTCCTACCGTCCGTTTGGCCGACCCAGGAAGGAGGAAGGGCGGGGGAGGGGGAGGGGGAGCTAGCAGCGAAGCCTGGAACCGAGTCTACATGATCGCATTGAAACAGGGAAAATTCCATAAAATAAACAGGTTGTTTCATTTGTAACATGCTTTTAACAGTTAAGAGGCATAACAATTAACCCTAACCTCAGACTTCAGGCGTTTTGTTCTCAGTATGTTTCCAAGGCTGAGAGACAGTCAAATAACAAATTGATTAAACAAATTAACCAAATTTTCTATAGTTTAACAGCAAAGTTACGTGCAATGCATTGATTTCTCATGACAAATCGCAGAAACATTAGGCAGAAAGTGCCTAGCATAGTAAATTTTGGTTGCTTGTTTACATTCTGGATTTCACATGTAACGTACTTAGTGTTCCTGTTGCCGAAATAGTCTAAGAACAATAATATAATTGCTGATAAATTAATAAGTAAGTTAAATACAAAAAATAACTAATACTTAAACTGAATCAACATGAACATTGGTGAGTGGGCTAAGTTGGCTTTGAAACTATTTATAAAGGATCATGAGGTAGATAATTGCAGGTCATAGTAAGTAGTCCACGGACTATCAGTCTTTCCTTCACCTCGGTAATCTGTCCTTAGGTATGCTATCACTGTATAGCTTCTCCAACCCAAAGTGGATATTGAGTAAAATTTGATCCCCAAAACATAAAACGCCCCCTCAATCAAACGAATCCCAGTTATATGAGGTCGATATCAATGGGTCGGCCTAAGTTGTCAGTTGTCGTTTTTGGCTTTACGCTCATGCACTTCTGAAAACAGGGAAACAACGGGGTGCAAATGAACGTCGATGGAAAAACTGGGGAGCGGGGGAGAAGAGATTAATGACTAGAGATACCGCATCAGTAGACAAAGTAAAGTGCTGCCACGTGTTGAAAATTTATTTAATTGGATGACAACCGATAAAATTTGGGTCTACGTCTCCTTTATCTTACGTGTGTTGAAGGTGAGGGCAGGATAGCTGCCAAGATGATAACTTGATTGGTATTACTTAAGGTGCCAGAACTTAAAAAGCTCCACTGTTCTAATTCTCGTGGTACCTTTCCAGAAGAAAGGCCCGGTATATATGGCATAAAAGTTTTAGTTTTGATGTTAGTTTTGATGTGTTCGAGTTAGAAATGTTTTAATTTTAACTAGTAAAATTGTTTGTTTCAGACGAGTTCTGAGATGTTGTCGTTATTTTTACAACTGTTATTTGTGCAACATGGCTTTGCCGCCCAATGCAACAAAGATTCTGGCCCCTCGGGAGAGACCAGTTGTGTTCAGATACCAGAATACGAAAACCAGTTCCAGTGGACAACATGCCTCACAAATGCTTACATCCAACAAAAAAGTAATCACAAACACGAATGCCATGACCGCTCCAACACCTTTTGCTGGCATCAATGTATGCTCGAGCTTCACAACAAGGACAATGGCTCAGTGACCGATGACTGTTCCTGTAATCCCAGCTTATTCACCGATCAAACACAGGCATCTCTCCCTGCAGGATGCTACAGTCCATCTGGTAACTCTTGTGACTGGTACCGCAATTGCTTGGAAAAGACGTATCCGTGTGAAGATACCAGTAATGCATACGCTCTAAGGTATGCTGAGAAGTTCTGCAGACTGTATGGTGATCGATATTCCCTGTTCAGCGTGGACGGACAAAAATGGGTGGACGGGGTTCGCAAATGCCTTCAGGTAGCTCTTGTGCCATTGTTGAGACCTTGGAGGAATCCATCGTGCGAGGAGATACGAAAAACAGCGTTTGCCTCCCACACTCCTTGCTATTTAAATCCTGGTAAAGGCGTACCGTCTATTTGCGACCTTTCTTGCGCAGAATACTTGAAGATTTTTTGGACCATCAAAGCGTCCTTCACACATTTGGACACTGCATGGGAATCAGTGAAAGGAATGTGGAACATAGGAAAAAAATGTGGCGTCGCGAGCCAGATTCCAAAATGCTTGAACACGGGAATCGGAAAGTCAATAAAAATAACAAAACTAGGAATTGAAAAGCTTAGACAACGAAGGAAGCGTTCTTACAACCGTCTTCCGAAAGAGGATGCCCACGCTCAATTTGTAGATGGAGTCGGTTCAGCCATTGCTAAAAGCATGAGGTGGAATTCGAATGCTATGGATTGGTTTGCGCACCCTGACAACGTAACACACTTGGATGACCCAGTCGATTTTTTCATAATCATTGTCTTCGCAGACAAAAGAGCACTTGGCATTCAGAGCACATTCAACTATTCTTTCAACTTGAACCGTACCTTCAACGATATTGCCTCAGCCATAGTGGATGGAATGCCGCTTTTGAGGGTCCACGGATCCTTCGTTCGAGTCAAATCTTTTGCTTTGTGCTCTGATAAGTTTTGTGATCAATCTGATGTACTAGCAGTCAATTCAGAGAATACTTCAAATTTGGGCGATGGCACCAGAATCGGCATTGGCGTCGAGGTCCTGTTGAAAGCTCTCACAATCTCTTGGGTGCTTCACGGCTTTCTTTGAACTCGATCAACTTTAATTGCTTTTTTTACCCTTAATCTTAGTGTAACTTTTTTGGTAATATTTCTTTTCTTCCCATTTGTTTACTTAATTAGATTTCAAAACGTCAGATTTCCCAACCGCACAACTTGTGACGACCAGTATTGTTCGTTCAATTCATAAATCTTCACCGGTAAACACCATTAAAAATTGGCTTCGACGTTTTTACTTAATGACCCCCATGTTAAATTTGTTACCTATTTTTAAACTCTTTATAGGTGTC